>NW_027705862.1:0-337 GCF_054177405.1 Leptonychotes weddellii | reverse complement strand
AAGATTTTATTTATTTATTCATGAGACAGAAAGAGGCAGAGAGAGAAGCAGGCTCCCAAGGAGCAGGGAGCCCGATGCGGGACTCGATCCCAGGACCCTGAGATCATGACCTGAGCTGAAGGCAGACGCTTAACCGTCTGAGCCACCCAGGCGCCCAAAATGACAGACTTTTAAAGAAGAATTTGTCAGTGTATTTTGAGCGGATAAAGGTGGGGCGAATTTGTTATGGGGGTGGATACCACTGGACACCGTTCAAAGGGTGATGTGGGTTCATTTTGAGGTCAGTGTTGATAGCACTGAAAATTACATCCTTTGCAACTATTGTAACTTACAAATG
>NW_027705861.1:0-337 GCF_054177405.1 Leptonychotes weddellii | reverse complement strand
AAATTCTGCTTGGACCCTCAGTCCCTACTAAGCCCTTCCTCTCCCAACCTAACATTAAACGAAGACAGTAAAATTATCTATTGACTCAGCTGTTTCCAAACATTTCCTTCCCCTATCCTCAACTCTTTTTTTAAAGATTTTATTTATTTATTTATTTATTTATTTATTTATTTATTTGAGAGAGAGAAACAGCATGAGACCTTGCTGGCTTAGTAGCTGGTACATAATGCTGAAATATTAGTTGAATTTAGGAAAATAAAACAGGGCCTGTGCCCCCAGGAAATTAATAATCTAGCTGGGAAGTTGACATGAAAAGGTAGCCAACAACATTCATTGG
>NW_027705860.1:0-337 GCF_054177405.1 Leptonychotes weddellii | reverse complement strand
TTTTTTTTTTTTAAGATTTTTTTTTATTTATTTTTTGACAGAAAGAGAGACAGCGAGAGAGGGAACACAAGCAGGGGGAGTGGGAGAGGGAGAAGCAGGCTTCCCGCTGAGCATGGAGCCCGATGTGGGGCTCGATCCCAGGACCCTGGGATCATGACCTGAGCCGAAGGCAGACGCTTAACGACTGAGCCATCCAGGTGCCCCGGCTTTTTTTTTTTTATGTTATGTTAGTCACCATACATTACATCATTAGTTTTTGATGTAGTGTTCCATGATTCATTGTTTGCGTATAACACCCAGTGCTCCATGAAGAACGTGCCCTCCTTAATACCCATCA
>NW_027705859.1:0-6112 GCF_054177405.1 Leptonychotes weddellii | reverse complement strand
CATTCTGTTGGTTGTCTTTTGGTTTTTTTTGACTGTTTCCTTTGCTGTGCAAAAGCTTTTTATCTTGATGAAGTCCCAATATTTCATTTTTGCCCTTGTTTCCCTTGCCTTTGGAGATGTGTTAGTATATGCTTTTTCAATGAGTGAAGTGTCACAAATAAATTTAATGAATATATTTTATATGCTATTGCAAAATACAAGGTAAAATATAAAGCTATCTTATTGTCTAGTTTTTTTTTTTCATTCATGGCATACATCAACTTCAGAAATTATATTTTTAGGGTTGCTGGATGAATTATGTGCTGAGACACTGGTAGGAATAACTTAATAATTTCCTGCAAAACTTTAACTTATAATAAATGTTTTGCTCTGAAATTTATCTACTCAAAAAGTAAACCTGTATATGTAGCTTCAAGTGTTCTTTGGTAATCACAAAATAGAATTCTTGAAAACAGTAGAAATAAGGATGTATTTTACTTTTTGTTTGGTCATCTTAACATTTTCTGTTGTCCCCCAGTTGTAAGATTTTTTTTTAAACACAGAATAATGATATACAGAATTAACTGAATGTAGTTGACCCATGAACAATGGGGGGAGTTAGAGGAGCTGACCACCTGCATGTCAAAAATACATGTATAACTTTGAGTCCCCCCAAAACTTAACTACTAGTAACCTACTTTTGACTGTAAGCCTATGCATTACATAAACAGTAGATTAACACATATTTTGTATGTTTATATATTATACACTGTATTCTTACAGTTAAGTAAGCTAGATAAAGGAAAATGTTATTAAGAAAATCATAAGGGAGAAAAAATACATTTACAGTGCTGTACTGTATTTATTGGTTGGGGGGAAGTCCACATGTAAGTGGACCTACACAGTTCAGACCATGTTGTTCAAGAGTCAACTCTACATTATACCAGAAAAAATGTCCTGGTTTAAATTTACAAATTCCTAACATAATGTTTAATTTATGATTTTAATATTTCTGATTAAGACTAGTTTCCTTGTATACTTTCACTAGAATCATCAGGAAGAATAAAATAAGACAAGTAACACACAAGCAACATGGAGTTAAATAGATTTCTCTCATGCTGTCCCCAGTTTTAGTATTTATTTAACTGGAATGATGCAAAGACAGAGTTCAGCTACATGCGTTGCTATCACAATAATTTATACATTTATAAAATGAATGCACTTGAACATTTCTAAATTTATTTTCTTGTTCTTCTTCCAGAGCATTGTTTTGAGGGTCACTTTGAATATTGTGAAATACTATAAACTGGATGTTATATTAATAATAATGATAAATCAAATTAAAATAAGAATAAAAGCAAGGAGGCAAAATGGAAGCTATAAGCAGCAAACCCTGATCCCTAAGCTTGAAAGATTCCATGGACCTCACCCGTTCGATTTAAGCAGTTTGTTACCTTATTACCTAGAAAATTGTTTTAAGTTTCTAGTGAAAGCTATGAACGTCTGATGATGTTAGAGAACATCTAACAAAAAGAACATACATATGCACTTTTTTTTTTCTTTAAGATTTATCTATTTCAGAGAGAGAGAGTTGGGGGAGGGGCAGATGGAATCTTCAAACCGACTCCCTGTTGAGCTTGGAGCCAGACTTGGGGGTCAGTTCTGTGACCCATGAGATCATGACCAGGGCCGAAACCAACAGTCAGATGCTCAACCTAGGCACCCCACATATGCATTCTTTTAACAGAGGTAAGGTATCTAGTAAGAAGAAGGCATTTGAAATGGCTCTCAACTGTACTCTAGAAGTGAGTCATTTAGCTGAACAATATTTATCTAAAATTAAAGTACTCTGAAGCTGATCTTCTAAGAGGTGCCTATGTTTCTTCTTCATTGTCTTAGTCCCAGCATAACTGGGGCACATAATTTCCCCAGACTCTAAGCTCAAATTGATGTTCACTTCATCAATTCAGTTGGACATTTTCACATTCCTTGAAGGAAATAAATTAACAACAAATATCATTATTGCAGTATGAACCCAAATTGGAATGGTACAAATTATGAATCTAGTAAGTATTTATGTTCAAGTTTGGTTGACTTAATAATAAGCATTGAGTTAAAACTATTTCTTGACTGCTGCTTTAGGAAAAGTGTAATGTACTAAATTCAGCATATATTTTTAAATTCTCTCCTTGTGATGTAATCGCTTCACTGATAAGCCTTGATATACAGCTTTGACAGTAGTGCCAGACTGAATGCCTGGGATCATTCCATTTGACCATTAGACTGTAGCTAAAGCCAGGCAGATACCACAGAAGCTGAGGGCTTGCACTCTTCCTTGCTCATACAGGCAAGAAACTCCATTAATATTTGTCAATTTGAATTTATTCCTGTAGTAGATGGATCAATATGAATGTACACATACTGTATTATTTTTAAAGTTAGAATTCTAACTTTAAATGTGTGGTTAGAGATCTTCTGTATTTTTCTGAGCAATGGTAGAGGATATGATTTACAATGATATACAAAGAAAATTTGGTGGTTAGGCTATCTAAAAACATTTTGGAAAGTTTACAGCAAATGTCCAAACAATCAAAGCTCTTGTCTGCACCTTCTTGAGTTCTTGAGTTTTCCAGACATTCATGCTTTCCTTAAAAATTATAACTTCTAGACTAGTGAGTTTCCATATTTATCTTTTAATGTAATTCAAATGCTCTACTTTATATATGTGTCCCTGTGTTTTATTATGTGTGTTTTCAAAAACATGTTCTCTTGTTGACTTTACCACAATATTCTAAGTCCCATGAATAATATCATCTAGTTTCTTTTATCAGGAATATTCTAGCAATAGGCAAAACTTAAAAAAAATGTTCTATTTAAAATACAGATTGCAACATAGGAAAGATATATTCTTGATCCATAAAAAGCATGTGATGTACATTCTAAGTGAAAATTAGTATTTAAAGCCACACTCTATATTAGTGTTTAGAATTTATTCTGTCAGCTTAAGACAATTTGTGATGATTACTGTATACATAGTAGTATATATAGGTATATAACCCCAGTATAGTATAGAAAGTGAAAGTAATTTTTCAGCTGCTGGCAAGTTAATGAAAAAAGAAAAAAAAATGGATTCAAATGGGGTTTATATGCTGTAATAGTTCTGTTGTGCGGGGGGAAAATGATGAAGCTATAAGGGACTCTTAGATAATTTTCTCCTTGACTTACACTCTGTACTTTTACCTGTGTTTAGCTTTTAAAATTTCTTGTAGTGCAAAGGAGAACCCTCTTACACTGTTGGTGGGAATGCAAACTGGTGCAGCCAACTGGAAAACATTGTGGAGGTTCCTCAAAAAGTTAAAAAAATTAGAACTACCCTACCACCCGCAATTGCAGTACTAGGTATTTATCCAAAGGATACAAAAATACTGATTCGAAGGGGCACATGCACCCCAATGTTTATAGCAGCAATGTCCACAATTAGCCAAATTATGGAAAGAACCCAGATGTCCATCAACTCATGAATGGATAAAGAAGAGGTGGTATGTATATAAATGGAATATTAGCCATCAAAAAGAATGAAATCTTGCATTTGCAATGACGTGGATGGAGCCAGAGTGTATTATGCTAAGCAAAATAAGTCAGTCAGAGAAAGACAAATACTGTATGATTTCACTCATATGTGAAATTTAAGAAACAAAACAGATGAACATAGGGGACAGAAAAAAGAGAGAGAGGCAAACTATGAAAGAGTCTTTTAACAATAGAGAACAAACAGGGGAGGTGGGTGGGGGATGGGCTAAGTGGGTGATGGGGATTAAGGAGGGCCCTTGTTGGGCACCTGGGTGGCTCAGTTGGTTAAGTGACTGCCTTCAGCTCAGGTCATGATCCTGGAGTCCCTGGATCGAGTCCCGCATCGGGCTCCCTGCTCTGCAGGGAGTCTGCTTCTCCCTCTGACCCTCCTCCCTCTCATGCTCTCTGTCTCAAATAAATAAATAAAATCTTTAAAAAAAAAAAAAAGGAGGGCCCTTGTTGTGATGAGCACTATATGTTATATGTAAGTGATGAATCACTAAATTCTATTCCTGAAACTAGTATTACACAATATGTTAACTAACTAGAACTAAAATAAAAACTTGAAAGATAAAAAAATAAAAAATAAAAATAAATAAAATTTCTTCTAGTGTAATTGAGTGACACCAAAATTTTAAAACCACTTTTTTTTTTTTTTTAAGAGAGAGAGGGAGGGAGAGAAAGGGTGTGTGAGTGAGGGGGAGGCGCAGAGGGAGAGAGACTCTTAAGCAGGTTCCACGCCCAACACGGAGTCTGAGGCAGGGCTCAATCTCACTACCCTGAGATCATGACCTGAGCCAAATCAAGAGTCCGATGCTTAACCATTTGAGCCACCCAAGCACCCTGAATAACATCAACATTTTAAATTATAAATGGCAGAAACTTTTAAAATCGGGGAAAAACAACATGGTTGCTTTTTCATTTTTTTCTTTGCTGCTCATGCTAATGGTAATATATATTTTTTGTCTTTATTATCCTTAAAGCCTTCCTGTAAGTGAGCAGTAAAACTGCCGTCACTGTCTGTCTGTGGGACAGTTGCTGTTGCCCAAACTCTGTTGAGGGAAAATGGAAAGTGTTGAAAAGTATGTACTCTCCTCAGCTTTTTAGGGAGGGAATTGTGGGACTGGGATTTTCTCCATACACATTTCATCAGATTCATGACTTTCCTTGAGCCCTGATTGGTTGGCAAGTTGTAGAGAGGTCCAGATTACTGGACTCCTAATGGAATACCAGAAATAGATAAACATGACCAAGGATTTCCAAATCTTTGGCCAGCCAATCAGAGGATGAGACCATAACCCAGAGGCTGCAGTATGTTTTGCACATTATTTTAAAGCCCTAGACAACTGGACTTGAATTCTTGATATGTAGTTATTTTGCATTAAATAGATCAGACAAGTTTTGGCTGGCTTGTGCCTCAGAATGCTGGGATCAATTATTATTTGGGAATCAGCTTTTTTCTTTTTTCTTGATAGGAAACATTGTGATGGAAGGAATTATTACATTGTCACATTGTTTTAAAAGCTGAGCTCCAGGCAGCCTTTGCTCATCCCTGGCTGATTTAGCCTGATCAGGACTGATGGGAGATCAACTTCTGGTTCTTGCCATAAACCTGCTTCATCATCTGGGAAAGTGCAACTGCAAACCATTATTTCATTTTTTTCAAGAGTTTATGATAAATTTAGCTGGCACACTGATTTCAACAAAAAATTAAAAGCTTTCATATTTTATTATTTTAAAAGGAAGAACTCTCAGCACTGCAGCACAGTTTCACAATATTTATAATGAAGGTTTGGCACAAGAATATTAAAGTTTCAGTACCAGATATTTAAACATTAACTCCATAACCGAAGGTCATTCGTTTTTAAAATTTGTTCCACTAACTGACATGATTTGCCTAATATTAAAGCGTTTGATTTTCATTAGGTCCTTCATAAGCAAAATAAAGTTCAGAGGTATATCAGTATTCTGATAATTCAAATAGAATCATGTTTATATTAGTCCCCTGTGCTTTTATTTCATCTAGGGGCTAAATGTCCTCAGCCATTCCCTTTATTCTAGCAAATATATATGATTCTTTTTTTTTATTATGTTATGCTAATCACCATACATTACATCATTAGTTTTTGATGTAGTGTTCCATGATTCATTGTTTGTGTATAACACCCAGTGCTCCATGCAATACGTGACCTCTTTAATACCCATCATGAGGCTAACCCATCCCCCCACACCCCATGAACCCTCAGTTTGTTTCTTAGAGTCCATAGCCTCTCATGGTTCGTCTCCCCCTCCGATTTCCCCCCTTCATTTTTCCCTTCCTGCTTTCTTCTTCTTCTTCTTCTTTTTTTTTTTTTTTAACATATAATGTATTATTTGTTTCAGAGGTACAGGTCTGTGATTCAACAGTCTTGCACAATCACAGCGCTCACCATAGCACATACCCTCCCCAATGTCTATCACCCAGCCACCCCATCCCTCCCATCACTCCAGCAACCCTCAGTTTGTTTCCTGAGATTAAGAATTCCTCATATCAGTGAGGTCATGTGATACATGTCTTTCTCTG
>NW_027705858.1:0-337 GCF_054177405.1 Leptonychotes weddellii | reverse complement strand
CCTGAGAGGTCAATGGTAGCTAAAGCACAGTGTACTGCTGTTGAGAGCCTGGGGACGGCTTCCATTTCATAAAATCGGGGAGAGACAGGCCGGTACAGAAGGTAGCTGTCAACTCACATCATGGTTATGGGCTAGTACCGTTGACCCCGGTGTGCCTGCAAGTTTAAAGAAAACCACCTAATACGAATGAAAAACTTGGGAGAGAATCCGTGCTTCAGCTAAAACAGCCGCTCCTGAGGTTGGAAGCCTTTCGTTATGTGCGTGTGTAAGAGCAACTCAAGGGAGTCCCAAACCTAATTCCTACGGAGCCTCAGGCCACTGCAGAAGGCACCACACG
>NW_027705857.1:0-337 GCF_054177405.1 Leptonychotes weddellii | reverse complement strand
CATCTTTCCTTTACTCCTCTGCCCCCTTTCCCCCTCTTCTCCTTCTCTACCTTCTCCTCCCTCCTCCCTCTCCTCTTCTTCTTTCTCCTCCCTATTTTTTCTAGAACATTTTTTACATCTCACAGAACTCTCAAGTTCTATGGGACATTGTTTAGGAAGCTCTAAAAAGTGTTTTAGCCATTTCTCAGCTAACCAGAAAGCTCCACTAGCCAAGAGAGCATATTCTCAAAAGTCTCCGCTAATGGAGGTTTCAGTGTAGTTCCAAACCATGGTTCGAATCAGTAATAATTAACAGTAATAATCAGTCATGACAGGAATTAACAGTAACAAATTAACA
>NW_027705855.1:0-337 GCF_054177405.1 Leptonychotes weddellii | reverse complement strand
TTATGATCTCAGCATCTATAAACTGTTTACAATGTTTGGCGGGTTGATTCTGTTTTCTTTTTTTTTTTTTCTTTTTACTCTGGCATGAAAGACTGAGTGACATTAATTTGCCTTTCAGCTTTGCCTCATTATTTTACTCCCCCCCACTGGACTCCTGGGGGCAGGTGTTGGAAGATGTGGACACCGTGTGCTCAAGCAAGAGTGGACTGATGTCTATGTATGTGCAGCCAGCTACCTTCTTTCTCCATAACTGACCTCAGGTGGCTATTTTCCAAACATAGCCAAGCCAAGAATCAGAAAATTTTAGAGTGAATTTAACTTAATTTAATTTTTTTTA
>NW_027705854.1:0-337 GCF_054177405.1 Leptonychotes weddellii | reverse complement strand
TAATAATGTGCAATTATTTTCTCTGTAGCTCGTTATGGACACAGAACAGTTGGAGAGGCACTGGAAAGGGCAGCAAAATGGGCATTGACAGGAGTGAGGAACGACTCAAGTCATGGAAGTTATGTGTTTAGTTTAGGGAAGGAAGGGGGAGAAAGACTTTGAAATCTATTTTCAAATTTATTTGTATTTGTCTTTATTTTTTGTTACAAACTTTCAGCTAAAAATAATAAAGCAGCAAAATGACAGGTACATTAGAGAGAGCCTTAAGTTATCTCCTTGAAAGTCAGACCTAAGTAGAATGAGCTTAACTTATAGAAGGGGAAATTTTATTTTTTTT
>NW_027705853.1:0-337 GCF_054177405.1 Leptonychotes weddellii | reverse complement strand
GACTTCACAGACATATTCAGAACATTCCACCCCAAAGCAACGGAATACACATTCTTCTCTAGTGCCCATGGAACATTCTCCAGAATAGATCACATCCTAGGTCATAAATCAGGTCTCAACCGGTACCAAAAGATTGGGATCATTCCCTGCCTATTTTCAGACCACAATGCTTTGAAACTAGAACTCAATCACAAGAGGAGAGTCGGAAAGAACTCAAATACATGGAGGGTAAGGAGCATCCTACTGAAGAATGAATGGGTCAACCAGGAAATTAAAGAATTAAAAAAATACATGGAAACCAATGAAAATGAAAACACAACTGTTCAAAATCTTTGGG
>NW_027705852.1:0-337 GCF_054177405.1 Leptonychotes weddellii | reverse complement strand
TTGGTCAAAATTATGGATTCTGGTATCAGACTGCCTGGATTTAAATCCTGGCTCCATTATTTTTTAGTCGTTTGATCTTGGGGAATATTCATAATCTCATTGTATTTCTTGTAAATTGGAAATTATAGTACCAACATCATAAAGTTATTGGGAAAAAAATCAAAGAAGGACTGGATGAGAGAACAGAAAGCCACTCTTCGATAGGATACCTTGCTCTTCACCATCAGCAGGCTGTTTCCCAGACCACTTACCAAATTCCACCTTTCCTTCAATGATATTGTAGAATTCACACCAACTCATTACTTTAAAACAGCAGTAAAAGTTTCTGTGTTTTAAT
>NW_027705851.1:0-337 GCF_054177405.1 Leptonychotes weddellii | reverse complement strand
GAGGCTAGACATGGTATCTTGAAGTTTCTCAGTGCCCTAGGTCTTTAGATGAAATTAAGCAAAAGACACTATTCTATGTAAGATGTTAAAAATCTTAATTCTTTTGTTGACCAAAACTGGCTTAGAAGGAATCCTAAACTAAAAGTCCACTCATCTCTTGCCATTTTTTTTTTAAACCAGGGCCCTACCTGTTTAAAGTTGTCAGCCAGAAAGACAAAATAGACACAGCAGAATCCCAGCTGCGTGACGATCAGGAAGAAGTCCACAATGTGCCTGCGGATGGGGAAGGGAAGAATACAAAGATCAGGAGGATAAAAAGCAAGATTCCCAGAGAGAT
>NW_027705850.1:0-337 GCF_054177405.1 Leptonychotes weddellii | reverse complement strand
ATGGTGGACTGGGCAATGGGGAAGTGTCCCTTAGAGGCCCCTGGAATCACAGGACATACATGACCGCTGGCTGCACCAGCAGACCCAACTGCCCCAAGACCAACAGAGAAAGTGAACCTACTTATGTAGGAGCACAGAGGTTTTCGGCTTTACCTCAGGGAAAGAAATGTTTGCTCAAGCTTCTCCTGAAGAAGGCTTCTCTCAGAGAGCAGGCAGGACAGCAGGTGTAGGGGAAGCTGAGAGAACCGGGTGTCTGCTCCTGGGACTGGCTCAGCCACCAACTGACCGTGGGATCCTGGGCCCTTCCCTTAACTCTTCTGAGTTGCTTTCCTCACCC
>NW_027705849.1:0-6114 GCF_054177405.1 Leptonychotes weddellii | reverse complement strand
GCTTAAGCATCTGAATGGTACCATTTATTCAGAGGAAGAGTGGAACCTTTTGCGGTAGGGGAAAGATACCAAGAGTTCAGCTTTGAACTTGTTACCTTTAATATACCTGTGAGAAGTATGGAGGCAGATGTCACCTAGGTAGTTCCATCTACAGGACTAGGCTTTGGAGGAGAGGTCTGGGTTAAAGAAAGAACAAGTCCTACCCAAGTTGTCCATATCTGTGACACAATATGGGATCTAGGAGTGAAAAACCACCATGGAGCCATAGGTAAAGGCAGGAAAACACATTAGCTTGGTTCTGGAAGATCTACCGCACAGCTTTCATCAAAACTGAGCCTCTCTGTTCTTACCTGCAAAATGAACATCACAAATGATACTCATTCTTGCAGATTCAGTCCAAGGACAGGAAATGCCCGAGATTGTTCAGTTGGGTCCTATTGGAATATCTACTCATTTTAACCAGAGATTTCCCAAGTTCCAGAGCATGGGTACAGTAACGGTCATTAACAGTAATGACCCCAGTCCCGCATCAGGCTCCCTGCTCGGCAGGGTGCCTGCTTCTCCCTCTGACCCTCCCCCCTCTCATGTGCTCTCTCTCTCTCATTCTCTCTGTCTCAAATAAATAAATAAAATCTTTAAAAAAAAAAAAAAAACAGTAATGACCCCAACTCCTCTAGCTAATGCCCGTACCTGCTAATACCAGATCTGCAAAGCCCAATGCCCTCCCAGACACTTCTGGGCAGCCCCAGATTGCATCCCACATTGGCTCAAAAAAGGCTCCCTAGGCTCCCTGGCCTCCCTGGCCGTCCTGTCCCAACACAGCTGAACCCTCAGCACGGGGAATCTGAGCAGCAGGGTGAGCACGTGGGGCAGAAGGGTTCCATCTCTTCTGGGCCATGGTGGGGAGGGGATCCCAGAGCAGTCTTAGCTTACCCCCCACCCGCATGATAGTCGCCTTGCCTCACAGCTCGGACGTGGTCACTGGTCACAACCCAAGAGACTAAATGGGGATGTGTCCTCTCTAGGCCTTCCAACACCCTTGCAAGGCAGGTGTTGAAATTATCTTTATTTGACAAAGGAAGCAATAGACTTAAGAGGCGAACAACGTAACCCAGGCCACACAGCTGACCTCAGCTGACATCCAGACCTGGTCAGTCTGAGCTCCTTCTACACCGCCCAGGACTTACGCCCAGGATTGGAGTCTAGTGAAGTGCATTTATTCTCTGCTGGACTACAGATCTCTGTGAGGCCGGTTAACAAGGAGCTGTGATGCTTCATTGAGCCGGGAGCGTTTTCTCTCTAACACATCCCAGGACCCATTTCTACGCTATAAAAATCAGTAGCTGTTGGACAGCCAGCTGCACGGGACACGAGAAGTCCTTTCATTGCGCTTCCCATTCCAATATCGTATTTATATAAAAGCGAAGTAGTTGTTGCGGCTGGTGGACTGCTTGTCTGCCGTGTGGTGGGCCATCTGTTCAACATTGCGCAACTCCTCCTCATCCTTAAAGACAGAACAGAAGTGTCTTCTCTCCTTGGAAGCCCTCCAGCTCTCCCCCAGACAGAATCAGGCGTTCCCCACCCTGGCTTCCGATACTACTCTGCTTTCACAGCTTGTGGCAGACTAGTAGTTGTCCCCCAATATCTGAGAACTCTAGCTGCCATCTTGGACCCTAAGAACAAGGCTCCTGTTTTAAGAATGTTGTAATCACGAGCTGGAAGAAGTCAGAGTCCCTAAGGATTTATCACAGCAGAAATACCATATTAGCCCTAGAGTGCCCAACTTCAGACTATTATGTGGGAGGGAAATTTCTACCTAATTTGAACCACTGTCATTCTGAGTCGCTGTCACTCACCCCACCTTACATTACCTCTCTAAGAAATAGGTGAGACTTTCCACCCCTTAGCGTAACTGTCTATTTCCTGCTCTCTCCCTCAGCTCGACTGGGAGCTCCTCTGGTTAGGGCCTAGGTTCCAGGGTGTGCCCACTGGCAGACACCAAGGTAGCTGCTCAGGGAGATGTCCCCTGAGGGGGGTTCGGCGAGTGAGTGTGTGAACAATGGCAGTGATGCTCACAGAACACTTTCCATGAACTGCCACGCATGCGATTTGCATGCACGTGCTGACTTAATCCTCCTAAGGACCTAGGAGGAAACCAAGACCACCAAGAGGTTCAGGGACTTGTCCAAGATTAGCAGCTATTTTGAGGGACACGACTGGGACTGGCACCCTGGCCTGCTCCATCCCCAGCACCTGCACATTCCACATCTGCCACCTCTTGGCCATGCTCCTGGGTTGGAGGGCTGAGTGCTCAGGCTGTACTGAACGATCTCCCCCCGCATGTTCTGTCTCTAAGAACAATGAGAAATGTCTAGGGAATGTCATGTACGCTGTTCGTATTCCTCTCACAACCACTTTTACTAAATTTATTCTTTTTTTTTTTTTCCTCCCCTGTAGTCTCCTGGTATAAATTCAACCACTGAGAGAGACTCTTCGGCCAAGAAGAATTCAGCAGATAGATCACAAACACAGAATGCCCCAAAAGGTACATTAACTACCTAAAAGGGACATGTAGGCATTTGACTTCATTATGATCTCCCAAGCGCTAGTTGATTGGGTTTGTTCAAACATAATTTGCCACCCTAGTTTACACCTGTAGTTCTAGCCTGGGCCTTGGCACCAAGTAATAATTGAGGAGAGGACAGAATTATTTTTCAGGAGGCGCCTGGGTGGCTCAGTCAGTTGAGCATCTGCCTTCGGCTCAGGTCCTGATCCCAGAGTCCTGGGATCAAGTCCCACGTTGGGGCTCCCTGCTCTGTGGGGAGCCTTCTTCTCCCTCTCCCTCTGCTTGCTGCGCTCTCTGTCTCTTATGAATAGGTAAATAAATAAAATCTTAAAAAAAAAAGAATTATTTTTCAGCTCAACAAGCACTGATTAAGTTCCACTTTGATGATGATGAGTTCAGCACAGTGCTAATATCTGTGGGGAAGAGAGATTGTTAGCAATGGAAGAAAAAAGCTAAGACATGATTATGGCCTGCTCCACCCCACCCCCCGCAGCCCCATCAGAAACCAGCATTTATTGAGGGAGGAGTTGATTTCTGTCTAGGTGTTAATTTATGAAGGAGACTGAGTGACTACACAGAGAGGCCAATGCCTTTGAAATAAAGGTTTGCTACTCACAGTTCTCCTAGAAACAGAGGCCCAGTGTGTCATGCAGGGCCATGGGAGGAAGCACCAGCGTCCGTCAGGAGGCAGAACGGAGCAAGGGGAAGGCATAGGCCATGGCCTTTACCGGGATTTCTTTACAAAAGATTAGGCATGTAAGGGTAAACAGGTTAGGGTTAGCTAGTTTGAATGATTCTGGTGGTCTCTGGGGCATAGGGGCTGTCCCTAGTTGTCCGGCACCTGGCCTCACGGTGATTTAGGGCAGGGGGAAAACTGCCTTGGTGTGGGAGAGTTAGAGAAGTGGGTGGCTCAGAGCATGGGCTCTGGGTCATAGGGGAGACGTGAACAACTCTGGTCATTAGTTTTGCCCTGTAACTACTGAACGCCAAATAGGCAAATACAGAACCTAAGAAAACAAAGAACAGGAACTCTTAAATCATTCTAGACAATTGCATACATGTCATCATTATTCCAAAAAATTAAACAATCCATTTTCTTGATGGAGAAATGAAGGCTCAGAGTATGTGAATTATATTTCAATCAAACTATTATTTTTTTTTTTTTAAGATTTTTTTTTTTTATTTATTTATTTGACAGACAGAGGCAGTGAGAGAGGGAACACAAGCAGGGGGAGTGGGAGAGGGAGAAGCAGGCTTCCCGCCGAGCAGGGAGCCCGATGCGGGGCTTGATCCCAGGACCCTGAGATCATGACCTGAGCCGAAGGCAGACGCTCAACCGACTGAGCCACCCAGGCGCCCCTCAATCAAACTATTATTAAAACAACAACAACAACTTGGGAACCACCAGAGAGATATAGCCAGATTCCAAATAGAGGTATATTTGTAGGAGACCTTGCAAAACATAAACATGCAGTTGACTCTTGAATAACACAGGGGTTAGGGATGCTGATCCTACCACTCAGTCAAAAATCCATGTGTAACTTTTGACTCCCTGTAAAACTTAACCACTAATAGCTTACTGTTGACTAGAAGCCTCACCAACCACATACACAGTTGATTAACACATGTTTTGTATGTTACATGTATTGTATGCTGTGTTCTTATAATAATGTAAGCTAGAAAAAAAGAAAATGCTATTAAGGAAGTTATAAGGAGGGGCACCTGGGTGGCTCAGTCAGTTAAGCATCCAACTCTCAATCTTAGCTCAGCTCTTGATCTCAGGGCTGTGAGTTCAAGCCCCACATTGGCCTCCATGCTGGATGTGGAGCCTACTTAAAAAAACAAAAAAACGACAAAGGCCAATTATATAATCAATTCATGAAGACCCATGAGTCAAAGAGGAAGTATCAAAGAGACTTAGAAAATATTTTGAACTGAATGAAAACGAGACCTTTTTTCTAACATGAGCAGTTAATGCTATAGCTTTCTCTCTGCACACTGAGGCGTTTCACAAATGTTTTGGATATGGTCTTTTAATTTTTATTCAGTTCAGATTGTTTCCACTTCGTAGCTATTATGAAGAATGCTGCTGTGGGCATCCATGTACAAGATTTTGTGTGCCATATGTTTTCATTTCTCTTGGGTATATGTGAACCAAGGGGTGCAATTGCCAGGTCATATGATGACATTTTGAGGAACTGCCAAACTATCCTCCAAAGTGATCATCATACACGGTTTTAACCATGTAAGAGGAGAAAAATAGTCTATTATATGTACCGTATATAACCACATATATATATATATACACACACTATATATATATTATATATTTACTATGTATATTATATATTTATGTAACTAAATATTTATAATTTCTATTTTTTTCCCATTCTTTTTTTTTTTCCTTAAGATTTTTCTTTTTAAGTAATCTCGACCCCCAATGTGGGGCTCAAACTCATAACCCTGAGATCAGGAGTCACATGCTCTACCAACTGAGTCAGCCAGGCATGCATTTTTTTCATTATTCTTGAAGTTCCAAGTTTTCCTTTGGGACCATTTTCCTTCTATGTGAAAAAAAACCCCAAAAAACAAAAGCGCTTACAATAGGCCTGTTGGCAGTGAATCCCCTTTGTTTTCTTTCATCTGAGAATGTCTTTATTTCACCATCATTCTTTTTTTTTTTTAAGGTTTTATTATTTTTTTAAATTTATTTATTTGTCAGAGAGAGAGTGAGCACAAACAGAGGGAGAAGCAAGCTCCCTGCCCCATGCGTATCTCCATCCCAGGACCCTGGGATCATGACCTGAGCTGAAGGCAGACGCTTAACCGACTGAGCCACCCAGGTTTCCCTTCACCTTCATTCTTGAAGGGTATTTTTTCTGGATATTCTGGGTGGCAGTTCTTTTCTTTCAGCCCTTTAAAATGTTCCACAGCCATCTGGCCTTAATGGTCTGATGAGAGGATCCAGGCATTTACATAGTCCTCCTTTTGTGTAATGCATTTTTCTCTGGCTGCCCTCAAGATACTTTGTCTCGGTCTTTCAGCTGGTTGATTACAATGTGTATGGGTGTGGGTTTCTTTCTATTTAACTTGTTTGGGGTTTGTAGAGCTTCTTGAACCTGTAAGTTTCTGTCTTTTGCCAAATTTGGAAAAGTTTTCAGACATTATTTCTTGGAATAATTTTTTTTGCACCATACTCTTCGTCCTTCCTTTATGGGACTTTGATGACACAGATGTTACACCTGTTGATATTGTCCCATAGGTCCCTGAGGCCCTGTTCATTTTTTCCAGTCTTTTGTCTCCACATTGTTCAGAATGTGTGGTATAATAAAAATATAGGTTTGGTCTTTATCCCCAGATCCTGACGCAGAGTTCCTAAAACCCTTAGAGTTTCCCAAGTGATGGGAGTGTCTTTTGTTATTCGTAATGAACATCTTTTCAACCATACCTGAGTATATGCTAATAAAATGACTCAGTTTGGGGCTCCAGCGGGCTTCAGGATGGCCTCTCATTACCAGAAAGACCAAACATGAGTAGAGGATGGGAAC
>NW_027705848.1:0-337 GCF_054177405.1 Leptonychotes weddellii | reverse complement strand
CATCTTTCCTTTACTCCTCTGCCCCCTTTCCCCCTCTTCTCCTTCTCTACCTTCTCCTCCCTCCTCCCTCTCCTCTTCTTCTTTCTCCTCCCTATTTTTTCTAGAACATTTTTTACATCTCACAGAACTCTCAAGTTCTATGGGACATTGTTTAGGAAGCTCTAAAAAGTGTTTTAGCCATTTCTCAGCTAACCAGAAATCTCCACTAGCCAAGAGAGCATATTCTCAAAAGTCTCCGCTAATGGAGGTTTCAGTGTAGTTCCAAACCATGGTTCGAATCAGTAATAATTAACAGTAATAATCAGTCATGACAGGAATTAACAGTAACAAATTAACA
>NW_027705847.1:0-337 GCF_054177405.1 Leptonychotes weddellii | reverse complement strand
GGGTTTGCAGGGCATCTTAAATTTGTGACTCAGTGTCATTCACTGGTTTTTGGCAAGCTTTCCTCCATTACGTTTTCCTGACCTGTCTTTCTAGGACTCCAATTATACATATGTCAGAATCTCTCCCTATACTGTCTATCTCTCATAATCTTCTGTATTTCCTACATTTTTATCCCTCTAGGTTTCACTGGTATTGATTTCTTCTGACCTATCTTCCAGTCCACTGATTTCTCTTATATATGTATAGTCTGATATTAAACCTATCCAATGAGTTCTTTGATTTAGTTTTTTCAGTTCTATAAATTTCATATGGTATGGGTTTTATTTGTGAAAAAAA
>NW_027705846.1:0-337 GCF_054177405.1 Leptonychotes weddellii | reverse complement strand
CTCAAGTAAATAAATAAAATCTTTAAAAATAAATAAATAAAAAGAGCCAGAGAAACAACCCATTGTTTATTAAGGAACACTGATTTAAGTAAGTGACAGTAGATTTTGTATCTGACAGCATGGAGGCCAGAAGGAAGTGGCAGGTTTTTCAAATCGACTACAAATCCTGTATCTGGCAAAATGATCCTCAGGAGGAAAGGGGAAATAAGGAAATTTTCTGAAGAAGGAAGAATATGAAAATTTGTTGCCAGCTGACCTACTATTAAAGAATAGCCAAGGGAAAAGAGGCCCAGTTCATCCGTCTCTGTGGTTTATGTTTGCTGCCCACAGCAACTCC
>NW_027705845.1:0-337 GCF_054177405.1 Leptonychotes weddellii | reverse complement strand
ACGACCCCAGAAAAATATACACTAAACAAATCAGAAGAGACCGTCCACGCTCTTCATCACCTCTGGCATAGTTGCTGCCTGTGTTGCTTGCCCCTCAATGCCCCAGCCCAGTACCCACTCCTCAGGCCCCGGCCTGGACACTCGGGGATCTGGCGCCCAGTGGGCTTGGGGGGCACCTGCATGCAGTCTCTAGTGTATTTTTCATTTGGTTATTGTATTCTCAAACTCTGATTCTGTTTTATACTTTATATCTCTGTGTTGAAATTCTCACTGAATTCATCCCCTCCTCTCTCTAGTCTGGTTAGCATCTTTATGACCACTATTTTGATCTCTGTAT
>NW_027705844.1:0-338 GCF_054177405.1 Leptonychotes weddellii | reverse complement strand
AGCAGGCTAAGTAGAAAGAAACATGGCAAAAAACAACTGCCCAACCGTATTTATTTTAAGGCATTTGACAGTTCCTCTGATCCCTCTTGGACATTATAGAAACATACATTTTGAGTAGTTGCATTTATTTTTTTTTTTATTTTTTTTTTTTTAAAGATTTTATTTATTTATTTGACAGAGAGAGACACAGCGAGAGAGGGAACACAAGCAGGGGGAGTGGGAGAGGGAGAAGCAGGCTCCCCGCAGAGCAGGGAGCCCGATGCGGGACTCGATCCCAGGACCCTGGGATCATGACCTGAGCCGAAGGCAGTCGCTTAACCAACTGAGCCACCCAGGCG
>NW_027705843.1:0-338 GCF_054177405.1 Leptonychotes weddellii | reverse complement strand
TATGAAGTCCACCTCTCTGGTCCACAATGCAGGTAGGAACCCACGCTTCCTGAAGGGGCTATCATTTGGTACGTTGGCTAGTGAACTAGGACTTAAATTTCAAGTCCTCCCAATTCAGACTCTGGACATGTAAGTAAGGGAAACTTTAGATGATTTTAGGCCTCTGTTGTCAAGTCACTCCCGGCCTTAGATCTTCCTAGGTGAGGCCCCAGGCATCTGTGGGCTGAGATGAGCTGTCCCACTGTGCCCTTTCCAAATTACTGACCTTGAAAATCTGGGAGCATAATCAAATGGTTGTTTTATGTCATTAGGTCAAAAGCTGCTACTCCCAACCAGCC
>NW_027705842.1:0-338 GCF_054177405.1 Leptonychotes weddellii | reverse complement strand
TGCAACCTTTGCCAATAGCCATAAGATCTCAGGAGATTTGGACTGAGGACTGCAAGGTTTGCATGAAATCTCACGAGGCCAGCAGTAAAATCTCGCCCCAGGTCCATGAGATCTCAGGAGATATGGAGTGAAATCTCACCCAGTGTCCTTGAAATATCACGAGATTTGGAGTGAAATCTCGCTAGAGTCCATGAGATCTTACGAGAATTGGAGTGAAATCTCGCATGATGTCCTTCAGATCTGTCGAGATTTGGAGTGAAATCTCCCACAATATACATCAGATCTCATCAGATTTGGAGTGAAATCTCACCCAATGTCCATGTGTTCTCATGAGATTT
>NW_027705841.1:0-338 GCF_054177405.1 Leptonychotes weddellii | reverse complement strand
TTTTTTTTTTTTTTAAAGATTTTTTATTTATTTATTTGAGACAGAGAGAATGAGAGACAGAGAGCATGAGAGGGAAGAGGGTCAGAGGGAGAAGCAGACTCCCCGCCGAGCAGGGAGCCCGATGCGGGACTCGATCCCGGGACTCCAGGATCATGACCTGAGCCGAAGGCAGTCGCTTAACCAACTGAGCCACCCAGGCGCCCCGTCAAGTTTTCTTTTTTTTAAGTGAGCTCTGCACCCACTGTGGGGTTCAAACTCAGGACCCTGATGTCAAGAGTCACATTATCTGCCAACTGAGCCAACCAGGCACCCCCAAGTTGTTATGTCCCTTTTGTTTT
>NW_027705840.1:0-338 GCF_054177405.1 Leptonychotes weddellii | reverse complement strand
TGTAGGGCGCCTGGGTGGCTCAGTTGGTTAAGCGACTGCCTTCGGCTCAGGTCATGATCCTGGAGTCCCAGGATCGAGTCCCGCATTGGGCTCCCTGCTCGGCAGGGAGTCTGCTTCTCCCTCTGACCCTCCTCCCTCCCATGCTCTCTGTCTCTCATTCTCTCTCTCTCAAATAAATAAATAAAATCTTTAAAAAAAAAAAAAGAAAAGAAAATGTATAAGTGTGGTATGTCTATGTGTATAAGTGTGTGCACTTGCATACTCACATATATATTAATTATAATGCATTAGTTAATATACAAAACAAGAAAATTTTGTAATATTAAAGAATAAGTCTA
>NW_027705839.1:0-338 GCF_054177405.1 Leptonychotes weddellii | reverse complement strand
ACATACACAATATCATAGAGGAGGGTGATTTGTCGGGGCGCCTGGGTGGCTCAGGCGGGTGAGCATGTGACTCTTGATTTAGGCTAAGGTCATGATATCAGGGTCATGGGATCGAGCCCTGTGTTGGGCTCTACACTCAGCACAGAGTCTGCTTGAGATTCTTCCTCTCCCTCTCCCTCTGCCCATCTCCACGCATGCACACATGCTTTCTCTCTCTCTGTCTCTCAAATAAATAAATAAATAAATAAATAAATAAATAAATAAATAAATATCTTAAAAAAAAAAAGTTAGTTTGTCTTGAGTTCCCACTCACCTTCCCTTTCACCCTGTTAAGTCAC
>NW_027705838.1:0-6115 GCF_054177405.1 Leptonychotes weddellii | reverse complement strand
CATTATTTTCTCCTCAACTTACATCTCCTCCTTCATTCCTATCTTTTGTGATATGGCCATTTGCCCAGACTCTCAGACGGAAGAGCCACCCTTCACTCCTGGCAGCTCCTTCCTCCCATATTCCATCTATTACCAAATCCTGTGCATTTCATCTTCTGAATCTTCCTTGATTCATGCTCCTTTCTCTATTCCTGCCTTTTTTTTTCTTTTTTTGGGGGGGGTGGGGGGAGACTTGTACCCCTACCCCTGACACTTTTCTCACATGAATGGAAAAACCCTTAACTACTTTCTTCCCTGGACTTTTCAGGCACTTTTAGGAGGGCACTGGGGACTCCTTCTCAGATTACTTCATGTTTTAATGCACAAAATAAAACATAACGTTGCAGAGGAAGCTGGTTATATTAAATCAATTATTTAGTGTTCGGGTGGAGAAGATCCCAGCCTCAGGGCTGTTCATCCTCCCTGCCTGCCTCCCTCCTCTGCTCTCTGTCCTGATGCTTGAGTGATGGTTGCAATTGCACACCTGCTCAGGAACCCTCAGTGGCCAGTGGAGGCCCAGATCTGAGGTTCTCGGGCCTGGCCCCAGAGCAGAGTCCCCCAGAAGCTTGGAGAAATCACTCTTGCCCAGGCCTACCTGTGTCATCGGATTTATGTTGGATGGCAAGACCTGTGGCCTCAGGGCCACGGGGCCACGGAGGCCTGGCAACTGCAGCGAGCTCTCCAGGTGTTGCTGTGTAGACCACAGAGGGAGTTGCCTCAGTAATGTGGCTTGACAGGGAAATACAGGAGATAATCCTATATTTAATGAAACTTAACTCCACATGGAAGAGAATTCCTCTGAGTCTGATAGGGAACTTATCCAAGACCGGTCACTCAGACCTCTTCAACTCCTCATCAATTCTGTCCACCCATCCATCTGTTCATCCACCCACCATCCATCCCTCTATGTGTGCATCCATCCACCTATCCATCCATCCATCCATCCATCCATCCATCCATCCATCCATCCATCCTACCCATCCATCTACCTATCCATCCATCAGTTCCTCCATCTGCACATCCATTCATCCACCCATCTACCTGTCCATCTATCCCACTATCCAGTTGTTCATTTACCCATCTGCTTATCCACCCATCTACCCACCCATACATCCACCCATCCATCTGTCCAGCTGTCCACCCATTCATCCACCTTCCCACCCATCTACCTATCCATCCATCCATCCATCCACCCACCCATCTACCTATCCATCCATACATACATAAATGCACCCATGTATCTGTCCAGTCATCTGCCTGCCCATCCATCCATCCATCCATCCATCCATCCATCCACCCACCCATCCACCCACCCATCCACCCATCCATCCATCCATCCACTCATATACCTATCCATCCATACACACATATATGCACCCATATCTGTCCAGTCATCTGCCTGTCCATCCATCCATCCATCTACCCACCCACCCATCTACCTGTCCATCCATTAGTTTATCCATCCACCCATGCTTTACCTATCCTCCATCATTTATTTATAACTAACACCAATTTTTTTCTTTTATCTAGCTTTATGTATCTTTCTACTATCTGTCCATCCATCCACTCATCCATCTCCCACATACCCACTCACCCGTCCATCTGTGCACTTACCCACGCTCCCAGCCACTGGCTCTCATGCATGCTTTCAGCCAACATAGATTGAATTCTTCTCTGCCTGGACAGTGACAAGCAAGGTATCCCCTCTGGTGCAGTGTCGTGAAGGGAAGCAGGGACCACTCTCTTCCAGAGGGTCAGAGAAAGCTTCTTGCAGGTGGGAACCTCCGTGGGCACCAAGTTTCCACGAATAGACAGACCTTCATATCAGTGGGAGCCTGACGAAGCGGGGAAAGGGCTTTTCAGGCTGGGGGCGTGGCTTGCAAAAAGCAAACCTAGGTGTGTGAGATCGTGGGCCTGGGGGGGAAGTTGCAGGTAGGTTGTCTGGAGGATGAGAAGAGAAGGCAGAAGCAGTGATTAATGCTGAAAGAATGTAGTTTATTTCTAGCTGTAGACCTACTTGCAGGGGGTATGTGATGAGTGGCCCCGGTTGCCAGGATATGGGTTTGAAACTCACCTGGAGGGTTTTGAGCAAACAGGTACGTGTTCACACTTACCTGCAAGAGAGGTAAAGAGCATGGGGAGCGGGTTGGAGGGCAGAGGTTGTTGGCAGAGCCTGGATCAGGGGATCAAAAGCCTGCAATGCTGACCACACATTGGTGTCATGTCGGTAAGCTTTTCAGACACTGGTGCCTGAATCCCAGCCCACAAAATTTCTGATTTAATTCGCCGGGGGCATGAGCTGAGCATCAGGACTTATGAAATCACCCACGGCTGGGGTTGAGAAGCAGTCTCTGCAAACGCTGGTGAGGAAATGCTTCAGTGTGCTCAGGAGGAATGACAGAGGGCTTCCCAGAGGAGGCAGCATTTTCTTGGGGCTTTGAGGTATGAATAGGAGTTCTCCTGGTATGGGCAAGGAGAGCATCCGAAGGAAAGCTGTAGGTGCCCTAAGCGTGTGGTTTTCACTCCAGACTCACAAGGTGCTGTCCGGGTTTGTTGGGGGGCAGTAAGATTTAAAGTTTTGAGGAGCACACAGCCACACGTCAAACACTGCAGGAACTCCTGGGGGTACGTTGTTTGCACTGAAGTACAGTGAATCCTTCATATTCACGGATCCCCTGTTTGTGCATTCGCCCACGTGCTATTTGGAACTCCCAGATGAACACCGTCTGTATTCAGGGACGGGCGCAGAAGTGAGGGTATCTGAGTCACCGTCCAGGCTCCAGGTTGTCAACAAGTGTCCTTTTCATGCTCTGTACAGGGGCACATCTTTTGCATTTTTGTGTCCTGTGCTTGGCAATGCTGACGAATAAACAACACAGATCCAGTAAGTTCTGTTTAAGCAGAAACATGCAGAAAACAAGGTCATGCGTTGACTCTCTGGCGAACACCTGACTCAAGGCTGTGGGATCCTAACACCATCCATCCCTAGAAGCGAAGACAGAGTATTTGTGCATTCAGCATTCCCAACAATTTATAGAACGTAACTTCCATGACGCATGAGAATTGACTGTAATTAATAAACAGAATGGTTGAGTCTGTTTGGCAACCTTGGGCCAGTTTCCAGAGCCACAAAGGGCTCCATGAGCTGACAAAGTTTGGGACAGTCTAATGGATCATTTGGGGCCAGCCCAGGTGGGCAGGGAGGGGACCGGTGTGAAGGGAACACAGATGGGGAGGTGGCTAGGGTTGGAGTGGGGGCTTCTAGTCTGGTTTTGGAGCTCATGCCTTGGGGAACAATGCCTTGACTTCCCGTAGGGGAGAGACTGGATGCCCCCGGGGGCCTGGGAGCGGCCCCCTGCAGCTGGGGTTGGAGTGGGGGCTTCTAGTCTGGTTTTGGAGCTCATGCCTTGGGGAACAATGCCTTGGCTTCCCGCAGGGGAGAGACTGGATGCCCCCGGGGGCCTGGGAGCTGCCCCCTACAGCTGGGGTTGGAGTGGGGGCTTCTAGTCTGGTTTTGGAGCTCATGCCTTGGGGAACAATGCCTTGGCTTCCCGCAGGGGAGAGACTGGATGCCCCCGGGGGCCTGGGAGCGGCCCCCTACAGCTGGGGTTGGAGTGGGGGCTTCTAGTCTGGTTTTGGAGCTCGCCCTTTGAGGAGCAATGCCTTGGCTTCCTATAGGGGAGAGACTGCATGTCACCGGGGGGCCTGGAAGGAGCCCCTGCAGCAATGAGCTGACAGCCGAAGGTCCGGCCAGAGGGTAATAGAAAGGCAGGTGCATGGATGGCAACCCGGTCTCTCAGGAATGCGTTGGCACAGGGACCCCAGGGGACCGTGATGGTCCCCAACACCCCGCCCACGGCCTCACCAGATTCCCAGGGTTTGTGCACAACTTGGCATACCTACCAGGGCTGTCCCCAGAGTGACGGCGAGAAAGACCTTTCCCCTCCTCCTCCACCACGTTGTAAACTTAGCCTGAAAAGACCCGGCCCATCCAAGCCCCGAAGCACCTTCGTCCCGGGGAGGATGAACCGGACCGGCTGCTTTTCACCTGCAGGCACACGCGGAATCTGGGTCAGGTGGACAACCCGCGTGGGATTGAAGCACGGAACAGAGTTGACGTGAGCTGTCGGGGTGGTCGCGACGCCCAAGACCGCCGTGGCCCGAGCTTGGCTCCTCTGTGTAGCCAAGAATGTGTCCCTGGGGCTGGGCGACCGCCGTGCTGTGTGTTTATGGACACGTGCGTGCAGCTCTCCAGCTTGGCTCCGCCTTGGTCTTCCTTGCGCGTCTGTCACTGAGCCGCCGAGTGCATTTTTGTGCACAACCCTTCATCCGTTGTCATGACGTCGGGTGTCTTTGGGAAGCTGGACCCGGGACCAGCACACTCCCGGAGGCTTGAGGACTCAAAAAAACCTGAGGGACACAGGGGCGCCTGGGTGGCAAAGCCGGTTTAGCATCAGACTCCTGGTTTCGGCTCAGGTTGTGATCTCAGGGTCGTGGGATCGAGTCCCACGTCTGCTTGAGATCCTCTCTCCCTCTCCCTCTGCCCCTCCTGCTCGTGCTCTCTCTCTCTGTCTCTAAAATAGATAAATCTCGAAATCTGTAAGGCAGAACGTCCAGTGAGGCGTCTGCAAAGAGCACAGAGGTATTTCTGAAGCGAGTCACCCCAGAGGTCTTGCCGACGTGTGTTATCCCGTTGCTCCGACGAAAAAGTATCTGGAAATGTGAGCAGTCTGCTCACTGCCTCCTTGGTATTTCTCCTCTCGTCTTTCCCTAATTTATTTTATTTATGTGTGTATTTGTCTCGGCGACTTACAGACCGTGTGAACAAATTATAAGATTCGCAGTTTGTATAATTTATTGGGAATGCGTGTCGTTCGTTTTTATTCTCGTTGTATTTCTGTAATTCTACTCTATTCATATGTTTATATGGTTTATAAGCTTTGTATAAATTATAATGTGTAAGTATGTGTAACAAACGTCTGTACTTTATTGCAAATAATCATATTTTCGTCCTGTGACTTATTTCTGTCTCGTTTATAGGGTCTATAAGTTTATATGTGTATAAATTATACATTTCATAATTTGTAATTTCTATAATTTCTTATAATTACATTTCATTTCTATTCTGATTTTCTTTCTATAACTTGTTCTGTTTTATCATATATGTATTTATATAGTTTATAAGTTCTGTGTATAATTATAAGCTACATAATTTACAGTTACAATAATTCATCATCAATATATTTTGTTCCTATTGTAATTTTATTTCTGTAAATTACTTCTACTTTTAATATAATTTATCTATAGAATTTATAGTCTGTGTATAAGTTATATAATTTGCAATTTCTGCCATTTATTATTATAACATTATGTAACTATTATATAACATTATTATATATGTAATTTATTTTAAATTTACATTATAATTTATTCCATATTCTATATATGTAAATATATATAATTTATTCCAAATACATGTCTATAATTCATTCCATATTCTGTGTACAATTTTATATTCTATATATTTAAATATATGGAGTTTATTCTAAATATATGTATAATTTATTCCATATTTTACATAGAATTCTATATTCTGTATATATGTAAATGTATATAATTCATTCTAAATATTTATCTATAATTTATTCCATATTCCATATAGAATTTTATATTCTCTATATGTAAATATATGTTATTTTAAATATATATCTATAATTTATCCCATATTCTATATAGACTTCTATATATATGTAAATATACACAATTTATTATGGATATACATCTATAATTTATTTCTATTATGTTTTCCTATAATTTATAAGTTCCCTGTATGAATCCTGTCATTTGTCATTTCTGTCATTTAGTATTATGCATATTTCCGTCCTGTTTTATATTTCTGCAATGCTCCACCATTGTGATAGAATTTCAGAGAAACCCGATTCTGGCTGGGTTGGCGGAATGGAGACCCAGGGGAGATGGAGACCCAAGGGGGATGGAGGTCCAGGGGGGATGGAGACCTAGGGGGGAGGGGAATCCAGGGGGGAATGGAGACCCAGACAGGATGGAGACCCGGGGG
>NW_027705837.1:0-338 GCF_054177405.1 Leptonychotes weddellii | reverse complement strand
TGGCTGACTTGAGTAAGGCCGTGGCACACCTCCGCAGGGCAGGCATGTGAGTGAGCAGAGGGGCAGCCTGGCCACCATGGGGACAAAAAGCAAGGACCACAAAAACACGGCTGTCACACATAGAGAATTCACAGGTTTTATTCCTGAACAGAGCAAATGCCTGGGTGCAGGCAGGTGGGTGCAGGCAGGTGGGCGCAAGCAGGTGGGCGCAGGCAGGTGGGCGCAGGCAGGTGGGCACAGAAAGGTGGGCGCAAGTGGGTGGGCGCAGGCAGGTGGGTGCAAGTGGGTGGATGCAGGCAGGTGGGCGCAAGTGGGTGGATGCAGGCAGGTGGGCGCAG
>NW_027705836.1:0-338 GCF_054177405.1 Leptonychotes weddellii | reverse complement strand
TTGAGAGAGAGCACAAGTAGGCAAAGCAGCAGGCAGAGGGAGAGGGAGAAGCAGGCTCCCTGCTGAGCACAGAGCCCGATGCTGGGCTGGATTCCAGGACCCTGGGATCGTGACCTGAGCTGAAGGCAGACGCTTAACTACTGAGCCACCCAGGCGCCCCCAGTTTTATGGTTTAGATCTTACATTTAAGTCTTCCGCACATTACAGGTTTACTTTTGTGTATGGTGTGAAAGTGGTCAAATTTAATTCTTTTCCAAGTATTTGTTTCGTTTTCTCAACACCATTTAATGATGGGACACTTTTCCCATTTTATATTCTTGCCTCCTTTGTCATAGAAT
>NW_027705835.1:0-338 GCF_054177405.1 Leptonychotes weddellii | reverse complement strand
GGGACAATCTGTCCCCTGCCCCTCTCCTGGCCTCTGGTGCCTGGGCAATCCTGGGAGTGACTGTCAGACCCACAGGACGTCCGACCTCCCTAACACGGTCATTGATCACTGCGTTGGCATTATGAACATGAAGCAGAAGTGCGTCACATATGAACTTCTGAGACCAGATGAGCTGGACAAGAGGAGCTGGGACTGGCCGGGGAGTTACCAGAGAAGCTGTCTCCTTGCATGGACACCACATGCTCCCTAAGTCATCTCTGGGGACGGCAATTTCACATGTCTGCACCAGTTTCATTACTGCTTCGAGATGTGTCCTCTCCCGAACCTTGGTCCTTGTG
>NW_027705834.1:0-338 GCF_054177405.1 Leptonychotes weddellii | reverse complement strand
GCCTGGGTGGCTCAGTTGGTTAAGCGACTGCCTTCGGCTCAGGTCATGATCCTGGAGTCCCTGGATCGAGTCCCGCATCGGGCTCCCTGCTCGGCAGGGAGCCTGCTTCTGCCTCTGACCCTCCCCCCTCTCATGTGCTCTCTCTCTCTCATTCTCTCTGTCTCAAATAAATAAATAAAATCTTTAAAAAAAAAAAAAATTAAAAAAATTAAAAAAAAAAAAAAAAAAAGATGTCAACATCTGTGTTCTCGACAATTGAAGAATTCTCATACTCCCTAACTGTGGCTCTAGGTGTTTGTGTGTAAGAAAAGGATAATTTCTGGCAATGCTACTGATCA
>NW_027705833.1:0-338 GCF_054177405.1 Leptonychotes weddellii | reverse complement strand
GGGGGCACCTGGGTGGCTCAGTTGGTTAAGCGACTGCCTTCAGCTCAGGTCATGATCCTGGAGTCCCAGGATCGAGTCCCATATCAGGCTCCCTGCTCAGCAGGGAGTCTGCTTCTCCCTCTGACCCTCCTCCCTCTCATGCTCTCTGTCTCTCATTCTCTCTCTCGCAAATAAATAAAATCTTAAAAAAAAAAAAAAAATGACTTTAATTTGGAAACCATATCTGTACTTTTCTAATAGAACTATGGAGTCACACTCATAATTAGATTTTGTAACCCAAAATAAAGCATCCTGTTTTGTTTTATGTAAACAATGTTAATAACTGACAGGAGAGATAT
>NW_027705832.1:0-338 GCF_054177405.1 Leptonychotes weddellii | reverse complement strand
TGCCCATCCTAGGCTTGCCCAAGAGTAGGGACGGCACCTCAGGCAGCAGATGAAAGTCAGGCCCACTAGTGAGGCTGTGCCTGTGGGGGAGCTGGATGGATCTGGCTACTTCAGTCCTTTCCATGAAACACTGGATTCTGCTGGTTACTTTCCTTCTAATTTCTCTTCTCACCAAGTAGCCTTCTGATTGTGCTTCAGCGTGCCACGGAGGCCTGTGTCCACGGGAGGTAATTCCCAATCATGTAGACACAGATGCCCTATCTGTGGAACAGATACGTTTCTCATTGTCAAGTCATAACCTGGCATTCTGATTTTGATCAATCCTGGGGCATTGATAA
>NW_027705831.1:0-338 GCF_054177405.1 Leptonychotes weddellii | reverse complement strand
TGGTCTGCCAGTATTAGCCCTTCTTTGCTTTTCCTCCCATCCATACACCTTTTCACTCTTCTAGCTAACTAGCACCTTTCCCTCTCCTTTCACACTTCCAAAACCTCTTCCTCCACCCTCTTTTTCAGCTGATGACTTACTTCCCATCTCACCAAGAAAATAAAAACAACGAAAAACAAATCTTCACAAGTTCCTATCACCATTATCTATATTCACCTACTCTCAGCCATACCTATATATTCTAAGCAGCCTGAATTCCTTGCTAAGACCAATCTTTCCACTCATGCACTAGATCTCATGCCTTCTTACCTACTCAAGGACACCCCCCCTAAAACCTC
>NW_027705830.1:0-338 GCF_054177405.1 Leptonychotes weddellii | reverse complement strand
TGGAATTTTGGTTATTTAACTACATTTCCTGCTGCTCTTGGGAGGAATATTGTTTTTATAAAGTCGTTCTGTCTTATTTATCGAGAGTGTTTTTTCTCGTGTTGCATCTAGAAGTGAGCAGCACCATCAGGGCCTTCTAGGCTTCTCTGGGAGTCTTGACTTTTGTTCTGGAGGGCGATTCTGGAAGGACATGGCCTCTGTCCTGGACCATTTGCTTTCCTCACTGTTATTGTCATGATGCCGTCATCATCAACATCACGGGCCCCATCATTACTGTTGTCACTTCATCCTCTGTGTTGGCATCATCACCATCACAGCCGTCACGGAATTGGCGTTCA
>NW_027705829.1:0-338 GCF_054177405.1 Leptonychotes weddellii | reverse complement strand
GAAGATAGCAGGAGGGGAAGAATGAAGGGGGGGGAATCGGAGGGGGAGATGAACCATGGGAGACGATGGACTCTGAAAAACAAACTGAGGGTTCTAGAGGGGAGGGGGGGTGGGAAGATGGGTTAGCCTGGTGATGGGTATTAAAGAGGGCACGTTCTGCATGGAGCACTGGGTGTTATGCACAAACAATGAATCATGGAACACTACATCAAAAACTAATGATGTAATGTATGGTGATTAACATAACAATAAAAAATTTTTAAAAAGATATTTTATATTAGGAAAAAAAAAAGATTCAAACTTTGATTGATTGCATCCCTGCGTGTTCTTTTTATTTC
>NW_027705828.1:0-6116 GCF_054177405.1 Leptonychotes weddellii | reverse complement strand
AAAAAAAAAAAAAAAAACAAAGTCTTTCAACAGTCAGCTGCTCTAGGAACCGTCTCCATATCTCCCTTTTTCACCACTCCAACCTATACTGAAAATTACCCCCCCCAAAATTTTTCCCAATTAATATAACACTGTACCCTGAGTAAAACTTTTTTATAAAGTCATTTTACTGAGGTTTAAAATTTGCCCCTCATCTAGTACCACGAATTTTTGCAAACATATATGGTCATGTAATTATCACTAAAATCAAATGTAGCTCACTTCCACCATCACATAAAAATTCCATCATACCCTTTCGTAGTTAGTCCCTTTCCTCCACCCCAAACCCTGCCAGCTATTGATCTGTTTTCTGTTACTATAGTATTTTTCTGAATATTCTATAAATGAAGCCATATAGTATGTAGCCTTTCAACTCTGGCTTCTTTTGGGTTAATGCTTTTGAAATTCATCCACTTTTGTGGATTTTTTCTTTTTGTACATATCAGTTTATTCTACTTTATTTATTTTTAAAGATTTTATTTATTCATTTGACAGAGAGAGACACAGCAAGAGAGGGAACACAAGCAGGGGGAGTGGGAGAGGGAGAAGCAGGCTTCCCACAGAGCAGGGAGCCCAATGTGGGACTCGATCCCAGGACCCTGGGATCATGATCTGAGGCGAAGGCAGATGCTTAACGACTGAGCCACCCAGGCACCCCAGTTTATTCTATTTTATTGCTGAGTAATGTTCCCTTGTATGTGTATCATACAATTTGTTTATCCATTCACCAGTTGATGGACATATGGGCAGTTTCCAGTTTTCAGAGATTATGAATAAGTCTGCTCTTTGTGTTTGTGGTGAGGGTGCAGAGATGAGGCCAATGTGTCTTCATTTCTTTTGGGTAGATTTCTAGGTATTGGATTGCTGGGTTGTATGGTGAAGTTTATATTTGAACTGCCAAACTGTTTCCCAGCATTGTGTACCACTTTGTATTCTCACCAGTGGTATATCTGAGTTCTAGTTCAGGGATGCCTGGGTGGCTCAGTTGGTTAAACGTCTGCCTTCAGCTCAGGTCAAGATCCAGACTCCTGGGATCAAGTCCCACATTGGGCTCTTTGCCTCAGTGGGGAGCCTGCTTCTCTGTCTGCCGCTCCCCCTGCTTGTGCTCTCTTTCTCTCTCTGACAAATAAATAAAATCTTAAAAAAAAAAAAAAAGTTCTATTTCATTCTTCCCAGCACTTGGTTTGTCAGCATTTTTTTTTTTTTAGCTATTTCACTAGGTGTGTAGTGACATCTCCTAATTTGCATTTCCCTAATGATTCATGCTGTTGAGCATCTTTTCATGTGTTTATCAGACATCCATATCTCTTATTTAACAAAGTGTCTGTTCGAATCTTTTGCCAATTTTTGAAAGTTTTAAGTTCCAGTTAGTTAACACACACTGTAATACTAGTTTCAGGTGTACAGTATAGTGATTCAACACTTCCATACATCACCCAACACTCATCAGGACAAGTGCACTCCTTAATACCCATCACCTATTTAACCTATCCCCCTACCAACCTCCCCAATGCTAACCATCAGCTTGTTCTCTATAGTTAAGAGTCTGTTTCTTGGTTTGCCTTTCTGGTTTTTTCCCCTTTGCTTGTTTGTTTTGTTTCTTAAATTCCACATATGAGTGAAATCATGTACTGAGTATACCTTTTTCACAGGCTGTGCAACACTAACATTTACTCAATTCTCAGTTCATCTCTCAATGGTAGATGGGAGGGGGCTGGAGGTCAGGTCCCCCGTAGTCTTCATCTATTGCAAGGGACAAAGCTAGTGGCAATAACTAGCAAGCCTGGAAAATGGGGCACAGAGAGGTTAAGGTTTTCCCACAGTTGTTCAGCTATGAAGTGGTAAGGCCAGTATTTAAACCCAGCAGCATATACTGTCCAATACTCAAACAGAAGAAGCTCACCCATTTGTCAGGATTACCATTCGATAGATTCCTGCATTAAGTTACAGGGTGAACTAGATCAAGCCTAATTCCCCTTCCCACTCTAAGATTTTTCTAATTATATCCCTAAGTATCATTCCAACACTGAAGGGTTTAAGTCTTTTAAGCAACTCTAGTCTCCTGATGATTTTAGTTGCCATTTCCTGGATGTTTCCCAGCTCTACATTTTTCTGGATGCACAACATGTAGGACTTCATATAACTGTGTTATGTAGTTGTAAATACATGACTGTTTTGTACAAAGATAAAATTAATTTTTCAAATTTCTAGTATTACTCCCAATAAAGTCTAGCATTTTTTACAAGCACAGGCCCTACAATTTCATCAAGTATAATGGGAAACACTCTTTTCCTATATATTCCATATTAATTCATAGTAACTACTTCCTCATTCAATTTTAATATATAACATTATTACTATATCTAGTAAAACAAAGAAAAGGAACAATTACAAAACAAAGTATTATTTTAGGTCTGAATTATGATCTATTTCTCTGCTAGGCTCATACAAAATAAAAGGGTTGTCACAAATGTCCCTCTGCTGTAAAGGTCGTGAACATATTACATAATAATTTGAACTATGTCAGCAAAGACAAAGCTTCAGTCCATGAAAAATTTATTTAATTTTATATGCTTCACAGGCCCAATAGCTACATGTGATATTTCCTATTCCTATACAAAGTCCCTGACCTATGTACAAAATTTGTAGGTTTCTTTTTTGGCACTTGAAAAGTATTACCTCATTGGAACATGGCATGTGTAGTGCTATGCTCCCACAAAATTATTAGCCTAAACAAAGAAAATCAAGTCTATCACCATGTTACTGAGTATAGCTGACGAAGTTTCCTAAAATTTTCAGGGTGCATTTGGGATGACTGGACTTAAAATTTAGGCTACAAAAATGTACACTAAATCCCTCAGGAGGGTCTCTAAGTGAAAGCACAGGAGAGGGGCGCCTGGGTGGCTCAGCTGGTTAAGCGTCTGCCTTTGGCTCAGGTCATGATCCCAGGGTCCTGGGATCGAGCCCCGCATCGGGCTCCCTGCTCCACGGGAAGCCTGCTTCTCCCTCTCCCACTCCCCCTGCTTGTGTTCCCTCTCTTGCTGTGTCTCTCTCTGTCAAATAAATAAATAAAATCTTTAAAAAAAAAAAAAAAGAAAGCACAGGAGAGACTACAAAAGAGATGGGCATCATTCTTCAACATGACTACAGGATTTTTTTTTTAAGATATTATTTATTTGACAGAGAGAGAGGGACAGACAGAGAGCACAAGCAGGGGGAGCAGCAGACGGAGAGAGAGAAGCAGGCTCTCTGCTGAGCAGGGTCCCTGATGCGGGGCTTGATCCCAGGACTCCGGGATCATGAACTGTGCCAAAGGCAGATGCTTAACTGCTGAGCCATCCAGGTGCCCCATGACTACAGGATTTAATTGCAATCCCGGTCTTTCTCAGAAGCAAGCACAAACTTCAGATAGCAAGCTCCTGTGTGATATCTAGTGGGGGTTATTTGAGGATAGTTAATGGTTCTTTCCCACTAATGTGAGGACAACTAGCAGCTATATGTCTATATATATGCACACATGCTAAATATTTTTACATACTTCATTTTAACCTTGTAACAACCCCATGAGGAAATTTTATAGGAAACTGAGGCTTACAGACATTAAAATGACTAGTAATGAACAAAATCAGTATTTAAGGGGCACCTGGGTGGCTCAGTCAATTACACAGCTGCCTTCGGCTCAGGTCATGATCTCAGGGTACTGGGATCGAGCCCCGCGTCGAGCTCTCTGCTCAGCTGGGAGTCTGCTTCTCCCTCTCCCTCTGCCCCCCCTCAACCTCTTGTGCTCTGTGTGTCTCAAATAAATAAAATCTTTTTTAAAAATCCGTATTTAAATCCAAGTCTGTCTGATCCTAAAACCTAGTTCATAACGATTATATATTGATTACAGAGCACACTGCGTCCCATGATTACCCAACAGATTTCACTCATGTCTAAAATAATACTATTATGTTAGAAGTATTATAGAATCTATACACTATATGTAATAATGACTTGGGGTTGGGTGCAGTGGGACTCAGAATTCCAAGTCGAGATGCTAGGGACATAGTCTTCTAGTTAGAGTGGGATTTTTTATCACCCTAGCTATAAGATTCCTTTCATGGCTCTAACGATCTTACCGTGAGACCCTGAAACTGGCCCTAGGTTTAAGAAGCAAGGGGGAAACTTGGGGATACATTATGAAATATTCAGTAGCAAGAAAGATTAATCTTCTGTATACCCTCCAGGTGCAGGTAAGGCAAAACGACTGAAATAAAAAGCAAAGGGAAGATTCAAGAACTTTTCATAATGGTGTTGGACAGAAGTTCTGGGAGACAGGTCAAATTATGGTGCCACACAATATGAAGGTTCCACTGATACTAGGAAGCTAGAACCTATCCTAGTATGTTCTGTGCACTTAGTTGGAAAATTGGAATGAGGAGGTATTTTGAATGATTAATAGTGGAGGCTTCATTTAGCTTCATAGATACACATAGAGTATTTATGTAGTACATAGTTAGGCATCTGCGTACCTTTCCAGTATCATCTTTCACCATTCCCTCACCTCAAATGGTATACTTTGGTCATTCAGAACCATTCTGAATTCCCCATCAGGGCTGTGCTTTCTCTCATCTCCAAGGCTAATATATCTAGCCCATGATAAGCATTCAGTAAATTTCAGTAGAATTTTATTGAGTACAGTAAATGAATTCAGTTAAACATGTGAACCATTTGTGTCCTTGATCACCAATCTCCAATGTTTCACTTACCCAAGTTTCATTTGTCTTTTGGAGTTTACCTCAAGTACTATTCCAGTAAGGATTCCCTAAACACCACCCCCATTCCCCCCATCATTCCAACAATTCAACTGTCTGGATCAAAGGACCCTCCAATGTACAACCACAGCTCCTCTTCATGATGGCACTTAACATCAAATGCTGTAATTACCTATTTGGTTGTTGTTATTGATCTCCCTCTTTAAACCAATCAGCTCCTTCATAGCGGGGTTTGTGTCTCATTTATCTTTGTATCCCCAGCATCTGGCACAGTGCCTGACATATAACTGATGTTCAGTAACTACTTTCTGTATGGATGGAATGCATGACTGACATTAATATTTGGTTGTTTGAACATATAATTTATGTTTCATACACTACTCATATTGCAGCTTTAGAATTTGAGAGGGGAATTCAAACTGGGTGTGCTAATCTCTCATATCTGAGAAAAAACAACAAATACCTGTCAGAGAAAAAGTATTATCTATACATTTTAAGTCCAAAGGAATCCCTTGTGGTACTACATTCCAGGAGTTCCTAGATGTGGAGAAGTATTGGTAGAAGAAGAAATAACCATCAGCACCAGGACTGCAATTTACTTAAAGTCTAGGCATTTCAAAAGAAATCAAATGTCTTCCAGGAAAATAAACTTGGAAAAGAGGAGTTGTAGCTAGTCAATAAACACATGAAAAGGTGCTCAGTATTTTTAGTCACCAAGGAAATGTAAATTAAAACCACAATATAATACAATATCACAACATGCCCACCCAGCAACAATTAAAAAATGGGTAATACCAAGCCCTGGTGAAAATACAGAGTAACCGGAACTTTTCTATTGCTGGTGGGAATATAAATTACTGCAAACACCTGGGAAACGTGTAAATTGGTGCAGAACACGCAGTAACTACTAAAACTGAACATGTATACTCTGACTCAGTGATCCACTCCTAAGTATATAACGAGCAGAAATGTATAGAGTTCTCAAGTGCTTTGAGATCTTTATAAAAAGCTCTCTATTCTGCTGGTCCATGGACTTAGGCTTTCAGCAGCAAAGATCTAAGAAATGGAAGGAAAAGTACAGGGTGCTGAGGAAAGGAACCAGAGTGGATCTCCAAAAGCAGGGTGAAAGGAGCAGAGAAGTTTGGGGCTCAGGAAGTAGAGCAATTTGGAGAAAGGTGGCTATGATATCAACAGGAAGAAAGGTATTTCTCAAAGGCATATGATAATAATAATAATGAGTGCTTACAGCATACTTGGCACTTTGTATGTATGTGTGTGCCTACATGTATATTAAGTACTTTATATATATTTTCTTTTTTTTTT
>NW_027705827.1:0-338 GCF_054177405.1 Leptonychotes weddellii | reverse complement strand
ATAAAAGCAGTTTAAGCTACATGTACCTGTGAACGTTATTTGTATTTAAGCTTTCTTTTATACTGGTAGACTAGGTTTGAAATAAAGAGTCTATTTTACAATACCATATTTCTGATATTTTATTAATAATACTGGGAAAGGGCGCCTGGGTGGCTCAGTTGGTTAAGCGACTGCCTTCGGCTCAGGTCATGATCCTGGAGTCCCTGGATCGAGTCCCGCATCGGGCTCCCTGCTCAGCAGGGAGTCTGCTTCTCCCTCTGACCCTCCCCCCTCTCATGTGCTCTCTGTCTCTCTCATTCTCTCTGTCTCAAATAAATAAATAAAATCTTTAAAAAAAA
>NW_027705826.1:0-338 GCF_054177405.1 Leptonychotes weddellii | reverse complement strand
TCTGAAACCACCAGAGGAATCTTATAATAATTACTGAAAACTCTATCAAGCCAAAAGAAGGCAAGAGAAGAAAAAAAAAAAAAAAGCAAAGGAAAAAAATGGAATTTAAATAGAAACCTAAAATAAGATGGTAAAACAAATATAAATTGTTAATCAGTGCCATAAATACAGATGGTACCCATCTATTAATAGACAGAGACTATAGAATAAGGTAAGACAAACAAAATTCAACTAAAGGGTTGGTTATAAAAGATAGACTTAAAACCAAAGAACACATAAAGATTGGAAATTCATGAAAAAATATTTACCTACAAATAATAGCCTAAAAAAAAAAAAAA
>NW_027705825.1:0-338 GCF_054177405.1 Leptonychotes weddellii | reverse complement strand
TAGAAACTATAAGTAAATGTAGCTTCCACAAGAACAGAGATTTCTTTCATTTGTGTTTCTACCATATCTCCAGTGCCTAGGATAAAGAAGGTATTCATGTGTATTTCTTGAATGAATGAAAGGCACCAGAGACTTTAAGAAAGTGAAAGAACAGTTCAGGGAGGCAAGGAGATTCGCACACACCCACAGATCCCAGCAGAGCTCAGACTCCCTTCTTCAAGCCTGGCATTCACCCAAGATAGTATGCTGTGGAATAAAGAAAAAAGTGATCCACAGTTCAGCTAAAGCCATTTAAACAGCACAGTAAAAGCAGCCCTCCTCTGATAATTGACATCCAT
>NW_027705824.1:0-338 GCF_054177405.1 Leptonychotes weddellii | reverse complement strand
CCCCCCCCGGACCCTGTAGAAGAGGCCCGGGCAGGAAGAGAAGGGGCCCTCGGGCACTCTGGGGGTCTACTAGAGAGACACTGAGGTTGGGGGAGAGGCAGTGGCTACGCCAGGTGGGGCGACACCTTATCCAGAGACGGGGCTTGGAACATGGGCCACTGTCAGGGGCAGCCGTGGGTACACCTGCTCCTCTCTGGGGAGGCCCTGCACATCTGGGGGTGCCGGGGTGAAGCTCAACTTGACCTCAGGAGCACTGTCGGCACACCTGGTGATGAACAATAGCTCAAAGCCCATTATTTCTTCCTGGGAAATACAATGAGAGGGGACCTGTATAAGTT
>NW_027705823.1:0-338 GCF_054177405.1 Leptonychotes weddellii | reverse complement strand
ATACCACATCTTCTTTATCCATTCATCTGTTGATGGACATCTGGGCTCTTTCCATAGTTTGGCTATTGTGGACATTGTTGCTATGAATATTGGGGTGCAGATGCCCCTTCGGATCACTACATTTGTATCTTTGGGGTAAATACCCAGTAGTGCAATTGCTGGGTCATATGGTAGCTCTATTTTCAACTTTTTGAGGAACCTCCATACTGTTTTCCAGAGTGGCTGCACCAGCTTGCATTCCCACCAACAGTGTAGGAGGGTTCCCCTTTCTCCACATCCCCGCCAACATCTGTCATTTCCTGACTTGTTAATTTTAGCCATTCTGACTGGTGTGAGGT
>NW_027705822.1:0-338 GCF_054177405.1 Leptonychotes weddellii | reverse complement strand
TAGACCATGAGACTCTTGGTCTCAGGGTTGAGTTTGAGCCCCACGTTGGGTGTAGAGATTACTTAACATTTTTTTAAAATCTAAAAAAATAAATTAAAATTAAATGAATGAATTAGATTTTTAAAAAATATTTTAAGTAGGGTGGGGTGGGAGGGATGGGGTGACTGGGTGATAGACACTGGGGAGGGTATGTGCTCTGGTAAGCGCTGTGAATTGTGCAGGACTGTTGAATCTCAGATCTGTACCTCTGAGACAAATAATGCAAGATATGTTAAGAAAAAAAAAAGAAGAAGAAGAAGGTAGCGGGAGGGGAGGAATGAAGCGGGGGAAATCGGAGG
>NW_027705821.1:0-338 GCF_054177405.1 Leptonychotes weddellii | reverse complement strand
GGAAGGGCTTCCTTTCCCTTTCTCCCTCCTTTCAGTCCTTGCCTCCTGGGGACATGGGGAAAGAGTCCTGGTACTGAGAAGGGGGCCTCAGTCCTGGGGTAACTCTCGCCTAGTCAGTCAGACACCTTACGGGATTGAGTAGTGGGCTTCTCTCTTGTGACCCAGAGGGCCTTGCAGCTAAATGCTGCCGGAAGAAGAGTGTAAATGGAAAAGAGCTTCCTAGGAGAGAAGGTATAATAGCTGACAGGATGAAGGCCTCTCTAAGACAGGACAGGCTCCCTTTCCTGTCCCTCTGTGCCTTTAGGACACAGCACATACAACACAGACTGCCCCCCACC
>NW_027705820.1:0-338 GCF_054177405.1 Leptonychotes weddellii | reverse complement strand
AGAACTGCAAGGAAAGTTTCTGTTATTTAGCCACTCCATCTATGGTATTTTGTAATGGCAGACTGAGCTAAGATATCTTCTTGAAACATTTTTAGTATAGTTGATGCAAAATGCTACTTATGTTTCAGGTATTTCCTTGAAACTCTTGAAACCTAACTCCTAGTAGGTTGTCCCAAAGCCTGACCCTTGTGCCCCATGTTCCCAGCTGTGTGGTTAGAGAGAATTGGCTGGACACACTGGAACCATAAATTTCCTTAAGTCTCCCTTACTGTACTGTCATTATCTGAAACATATGCAGACATGGCCTCCCAGCCAAACTGTCCCGTTTACACCATTCC
>NW_027705819.1:0-338 GCF_054177405.1 Leptonychotes weddellii | reverse complement strand
AAAATATTAAGAAAGAAGTCCTAATGCCTTCTTGCCAGGTGCCTGAGAAATAGTACACATTTATTCTTAGAAATCCACAGTATAAATTTTTTGTGATACCTGGCCAAAATTCTTCCCTAGATTTATCAATGTTTCAGTCATACTTAAGAAGTGTATTAACTACTTTGAGAGATTTCTTTACAGCTTGCCTGGTCAAAAGACTTTGTTTCAAGCAAAGTTGTTTTTTGTTTTTTGTTTTTTTTTTACAGTCAGATACTTCTAGTAGGGTTGGCCATGTAACAGCCTATAAGTCATTAACTATAGTTATATTAAATTTATAAGAATCAATCCCAATAAGA
>NW_027705818.1:0-338 GCF_054177405.1 Leptonychotes weddellii | reverse complement strand
AGATTCGTTCAATGATATTTTTATTGACTGAACACAGTAGCGAGGCTTAGCCTAACCATTTATAAAATTAAGATAGAATGGAACTGACACAGGACTAGGCAAAAAGACTAATGGAACAGAATAGATGGCCCCCAGGGCCCCTGGGTGGCTCAGTTGGTTAAGCGACTGCCTTCGGCTCAGGTCATGATCCTGGAGTCCCGGGATCGAGTCCCGCATCGGGCTCCCTGCTCGGCAGGGAGCCTGCTTCTCCCTCTGACCCTTCCCCCTCTCATGTGCTCTCTGTCTCTCTCATTCTCTCTGTCTCAAATAAATAAATAAAATCTTTAAAAAAAAAAAAA
>NW_027705817.1:0-6117 GCF_054177405.1 Leptonychotes weddellii | reverse complement strand
CCAACTCCCATGGACGCCCTTTTCCCCATAGGAAAGCATGGAGATGACTACAGCCTATTCTGAAGAGTTACTGTAAGTTATAGGAGATAATGTACATAAAATGCTAAACACGGTACCCAACACATGGAGTTCACTCAAGAAATTCCTCATTCCCTTCTTCAGTGGAAAACGATGTCTCATTCTCCCCTCAGCCTCCTACATCAGCAAAAGATACCTGGTGTGTGCAACCTGCCATCACTGATCTTATTTTTTTTTTTTTAAGATTTTATTTATTTATTTGAGAGAGAGAATGAGAGAGAGAGAGAGAGAGAGCACATGAGAGGGGGAGGGTCAGAGGGAGAAGCAGACTCCCTGCCGAGCAGGGAGCCCGATGCGGGACTCGATCCCGGGACTCCAGGATCATGACCTGAGCTGAAGGCAGTCGCTTAACCAACTGAGCCACCCAGGCGCCCTGATCTTATTTTTTAATTCTTTAATCATCTCTGTGGGTGTTCTGCTAAATGCTGTCCAGTTCTTTCAACTCTTTCTGTTGTGGAACTAGATGCAGACCCCTAGGGCCAAGGAATGGGTGAATGATTGCAAATTTCCTACATAGACACTGCCAGTTATACTCGTGTTTGCACTTTCCGAACGGCGACCTCACCCGGCTAACACACTGAGATCTGGCCCCCACCCTGGGCTTTTCACCTGCCTCTCTCTCTCTCTCATTCCTTTCACTTGTACTCGTTCTTGGTGTCCCGGGTTCGTAACGAAAAATTATCAGTGATTATAGATAAGGAGATAGAAATAAAAAAAAAAAGAGTTCAAGAGACAAATGTAAATGCATAGGCACAAGAAAGAAGGAAGACCCAGTATTGAGGAGGGCACGTTCTGCATGGAGCACTGGGTGTTGTGCACGAACAGTGAATCATGGAACACTTCATCTAGAACTAATGATGTAATGTATGGGGATTAACATAAGAATAAAAAAAAAAAAAGGAAAAAAAAAAAAAGGAAAAAAAAAAAAAGAAAAAAAAAAAAAAAAAGGAGGAAGACCCAGGGAGGCTTCTGGTAGGAAAGAGAAGAGAGCTAAGTGAAGAGAGGAGTATCTAGCAAGTTCAAGGGCAACTTTGGGTGTCACTGACCAGCATTTGTCGTGTACTGGAGAGGAGATGTATTGGGGACACAAGGGAGTCATGTGGCTGGGCAGGAATGCCAGTCCATGCCAGGGACTCAAGGCCCATCTGCCCCTTGGAATCCAAGGTGTGGAGCCCTGAGGCCTCACTCCCTGGCATGAAGCCGGAGGAGAGGGCAGTCATCAGAGCTTGGGCTCTGTAATCAGATAGACCTTGATTGGATCCAGACTTCACCACTAACTGCCTTGAATGACCAAGGACAAATTATCTCCCTCTTCAAGACTTCAAGGGCGAAATTGCAAAATTGGCAGTAGTAATGACATCTCTTCCTAGGAGTGTGTTGTAAAGCAATGCATATAAAACATTGAACTCAGGGCTGGACCCATTGTAAATGCTCAATAAATATTGATGATGAAGAAGATGATGGTGACGTGATTGCCTACTCATAAGTATCTTCTCTGGTTGTCTTGTCTGGTTAGATGTATACACACACACAGGACTACATGTACACGAAAAGCTAAAATACATACATATGCATGTACATCTATGCATGCATACGCACACACATATGTATGTACACATAGGTATGTATTTTAGCCTTTCAGGCACATGCAGTTTTGTCCTGGAGCTGGCTTATAGGCATCTCTTCTCACCTCTGGGGTCGGTGACATCATGTTGATAGCTTGGCCATGGAGGGAATATTTTATAGTGTGGAAATTGTCAAACCCATACATCAAGGGTTCTTTCCCCCACAGAGAGCCAATTTATTGGCATACCACTGTGTACATGTCCCTTGCATCTCCAGTTAGACTCTGAATTCCTTTAGGGCTCTGGATGTGGTGCACTCATCCTTTGATCCCCACAGGGCCTTGCGTGTGTCTTTTGTACAGTAGGCTTCAAAGAATGGAATGAGTCGATAGGACGAAGGGTGAGTGGATGAAAGCAAAGGAGAGGATAGAGAAGAAGTGGACTTCATAAAAGGGAAAGAAAAAGTGATTTCAGAAAAACTGATAGATGAACAGCCGGGAAGGGAGTGAATATCAAGAGGGGGAGTGTTTGGATGCATAAAATGGTTTTGTGACAGAAAAGAAGGAATTTAGAAATTTAAAAAATCCAGAGAAAAAAAAATGAAATTTAGGTCAGGAGTGGATGCCACATGGTTTCAGAACCACTGCTGGGAGTGTATTTTTCGAGTTCTACACTTTTAGATGAGTGGCATTTGTTAAAAATGTTGAGACGATTAAGGAATTGTTTATAAGAGCCCCAAACTGGAATCAGTCTAATGTCCAAGAGTAGGGGCTTGGTTGAGTAAATACAATACATTCATTTTATTTATTTATTTATTTATTTATTTATTTATTTATTTATTTATTTATTTTTTAAAGATTTTATTTATTTGAGAGAGAGAATGAGAGAGAGCATGAGAGGGAAGAGGGTCAGAGGGAGAAGCAGACTCCCCAATGAGCAGGGAGCCCGATGCGGGACTCGATCTAGGGACTCCAGGATCATGACCTGAGCCGAAGGCAGTCGCCTAACCAACTGAGCCACCGAGGCGCCCTCAATACATTCATTTTATAAAATACTTCGAGGTCATAAACAAATGATGACAAATTCCAGCAAAGTACAGACGGAGCAATGATAAAAAGCATGGGAAGCTAGAACAATGTTATTCATAATGTTAAAGCAGGTTGAAAACAGTGTGTATGATCACACTTTTGTGTAAATATGTACGTCTGGAGGAATGTCTGGAGGGGCACACATTAGAACGCTCAAGTAGTTTCTTCTGGCAGGGTGATTTTTTTCTCCCCTTTTTGTTTATTGGCATTTTCTATTTTTTCCTACTTATAATACATCTTTAATTAAAAAAATAAAAACATTTAAAATGTGTTTTTCACTTTGCCCTCCCCCCATATATTTATATATATTTGTATGTGTAAACACACACACACACGTCTTTCTTGACTTTCTTTTTTAAATACATATATTCCTTTAATTTTTATTAAGAGAAATTTAAAACATACATCCAACATACATTTAGCATAATGAACCCCATGTATCCATTGTCCATCTTCAAAATTTAAAAACTCTGCCAGTCATTTTTAAATTATAGGAATTGCTTACAGTCTTTCCATCTCTTCTTCTTCCTTATTGACTTTCAAGGTCATGGCTTTCTTATTGTTAGTAAAGTGACTAAGAAGAGATCTGTGGGCCAACAAAGGATTTCCTCTGACTTGAGAATTTATCTATACAAAATATCTTATATTGATTTAACAAAGTGCAGTAATAACTCTGGAACCCTTAGCAAATTGATTTGATTGGAAAAAAGTCATCTTCATGAAACTGGGACTGTCCCAAAGAATTCCTAAGTCTGCATCAGCACTGGGGAGTGATGGATGATGACTCCCGACAATGCAGCGCTGGTGGGATCTAAAGACCTCCAGATCCTGGGACAGCTCCCCTGGATTCAGTGTGTAATGGATGGCAGGTGTGAGGATGTGGGCCAGAGTTTCCCGGGGCAGATCCTGATTCACAGATGGAAGATGCATTTTTGCCCTCAGGGAACTCGTTTAGTGGGAGGTAGCCCAGTGAGCTGTGATTTCCAGTAAAGTGTGGTTAGAGCCATGAATGAGCAGACACAGCAGAGAGAGCCTAGTGGGTTTCTCAGTCCATCTTCTAGGAGAACAATGGAAGAATGGGAATTTCCTTCATATTTCATTTTTTTTCTGAGAGGCAGGTTGGTGTAGTAGCAAAGAGCGTGGGTCTGGAGCTGGAGGAAGGGGTTTAAGTTCTGGCTCTGTGTGCATCTTGGGTAGGCTACTTAACTACTCTGTCCCTCAATTTACCAGTCTGTGAAATGGACATATTAAGAGTCCCGGCCTCATAGGGCTTTATGAGGATCAAAGGAGGCAATGTTCATGAGGCACTTAGAGCAGTGTCTGGTGCTCAGGAGGTGCCTTGGAAATGTTTGCTGTATGATTCTTTCTTGAGCTTCCCCCCTCACCATTCTCTTCTCTTTTTCCTTCCCCTCTTTCTAAGCCTCTCTGCCTCTCTTACCCTTTCCAACATGTCGATTCCATCATCAATGGATTAATCCCTGCCTTCCGAAAGAAATCGGAATCTTTCTCTGAGATTGTTTTCTTCCAGGATAACAGCTCACCTTTGGATATTGGTGCTGACAGGCCAGGTTGCTTCTTCATGCAATTTACCAAATGATTTTACCAGCAAAACACTTACTTGTGAAGTGAACCCTGATTTATTTTCCTCAGCACCTTGCATATGCTAGGCATGAGGCTGTCTGCCCAACAGTATTTCAGGTCATCCCAGCCTCAGGGAGGTTAGGTGATCCAGGTGAGTCTAACAGGTATTGGTTCCTGCCATTTGCAGTCACAAAGAGAGCTGGCCACACCCAGTTCTCTATGGGGCACATGACCTCCCTGCATTGCTGTGTGGGTCAAGCTCAAGGCCTTTCTCCCAGAGTCCCTCAGTGACAGCACAGAGTGAGCATCCTGTCCTCCAGGGTTAGCCAACGTTGGTTTGCTATAGGTCTTAGGAATTCACCAGCACATGAACTAAGGAAAGAATATTCTCCTGCATCAGAAGAAGGATCTTTTCATTTTATTTTATCTTTTTACCAATCCATATATCATAGGAATAATCTAGCCAATGGAAACTCCATGTTAGCTATTAGGTTTTTAACTAAGTGAGGGGGAATATTTTGTGTGCTGGGTAGGTGTTGGGTGGGTAGGCATGTCGTGGGGCAGTGAGTGTTTGTGTGTGTGTGTGTCTGTGTGTGTTTGTGAAGGGCTTACACCCTGGGAATACATGAGGACTGGTGTTGGACCTAAGAATTATTTATTTGAAACTGGGATGGATCCACAGTTTCAGATAAATTTAGTAATGTTGCTGATGATTTTTTTGGGGGGGTGGTGGTGGTGAGCAAGTAAAGAATCCTGGAAAATGGACACATCATAAAGTACACAGCCTTATTTTCCCTTTTCTTCCTCCTTTTCTTGTCTGTAACATTTCCTTCCTGTTAGCAGAAGAGGACTGTCTGCATTCAGGCTCTAGAGACTCAGATCCTACCCTGAAAGGTTTTTAGCCAAGCATTTTCACTTTTTCTCAAAGTAGGTATATCTCTCTGCAAGGAGAGGTTCTTCATCAACAGCAAAACACATTGTTACTGTATTTTTATAAGGCTTAGAAATTAATAAAGTATTTTTACTTTTCTTATTTGTGTCAACTATCAGGTTTTTTAAAAAAAGATGTTCAGAGATGTTTCTTGCTCAAGGTCATGTTCTCAGTGGGTGAAAGAGCACATGCAATTTAAATTTTGATGCACTCAATCAAAATGCCTTCCCCAAAGGCTGTACCATTTCCCATATTCAGGGTACAAGTGTCCTCATTTTCTTGTAGACTGGCAACAAAGTCTTTAAATTCTGCCAATTTGATGGATTAAAAATATCTCACCATTTTAAATAACATTTCTCCATTTGCTGGTGAGGTTGATTATCTTTTCATCTACTTATCACCTATTTATATTTATATATATTTTGAAAATCATTTGGTCATTTTCCTATTGATGTGCTAAATTGATTTACTTTCCTGCATCATTTTAATTCCCTTCTTGCTTCTTTTACCATATATTTTTGAACTATTTTCTTAGTGGTTACCCTGGGCTTACAATTAACATCATAATTTATAACAATGTAGTTCAGATTAATATCAACTTAATGACTACAGTGTTTAAAAATTGTGCTCTGTGATATCTCCATTCCTTCTTTATGCTGTTATTACCACAAATTACATACACTACATGACCATCAATGTAGTACATTTATAATTACTTTTTTTCTTCACCTTTTTTTTTTATTATGTTATGTTAACCACCATACATTACATCATTAGTTTTTGATGTAGTGTTCCATGATTCATTGTTTGCATATAACACCCAGTGCTCCATGCAGAACGTGCCCTCTTTAATACCCATCACCGGGCTAACCCA
>NW_027705816.1:0-338 GCF_054177405.1 Leptonychotes weddellii | reverse complement strand
GCTATGACAACTTGGGTGAAGGCAATTGGCTCTCAAACAGTCCTGGACCTATATCTGCCAGTGGCAAAATCTCATTCAGGGGTTGTTTTTCTTGTGACTGTTGAAATCCATTCTATTTCTGATTCCCTCCTCACCAAGTTCCCAATGCACTCTTCAACATCTTTGAGTACTAAATCCATCATATAACGATGATAAGTAGCTGGAACTGATAAGATATGCAGAAATATTTCCTTTTCTCAAAGTCCTGAGCCAGCTTTTCACAACACCTGGCTATAGCTTTGCTTCTCCTGACAGTACAGGAGCTAGAACTGTTAAAGGCTAAAATGCACACCTTCATG
>NW_027705815.1:0-338 GCF_054177405.1 Leptonychotes weddellii | reverse complement strand
AATGATGAGCACATATGTGAGGCTGGGGTTTGCTTCTCCGTGAGAAGCATTGAGCTGGAGTGGAAAGAAGTCGCTGGGTCTTATGACTCCCTGTGTGAGCAGGTCTGAGCCTGGCAGGGTAGTCGGATCAGATAGCTGGGAGGTTGTGACGCCGTGGTGGTGGACCATCGCTCACGATGGGCAGGCCAGCTTGCTCCAGGGACAGGGACTGGGCTCTCCTCCCTGGCCAGCCCTCCTGCTGCAGATGTGATCAGAGAGTTGCTTCCTGTTTGGTTCTCGAGCCCTCGGCTCAGCAGGGTGGTCGGTGGGAAGCGGCCCACACGCGGCATTATCGATGC
>NW_027705814.1:0-338 GCF_054177405.1 Leptonychotes weddellii | reverse complement strand
ATTAGCCTCTTTGCCAGAGTGTAGCCATGTACAGAAATGTCAGAAAAGCTCTCTTTGGGGGACGCCTGGGTGGCTCAGTTGGTTAAGTGCCTGCCTTCGGTTCAGGTCATGATCCCGGGGTCCTGGGATTGAGGCCCCGCATCAGGCTCCCTGCTCAGCAGGGAGGCTGCTTCTCCCTCTGCCTGACACTCCCCTTGCTTGTATTCTCTCTCTCTGACAAATAAATAAATAAAATCTTAAAAAAAAAAAAAAGAAAGAAAGAAAAGCTCTGTTCTTTGAACATCAGTGACCCAGTCTGAACCTCTCAACAGAACCTTTTTCTTAAATTAGGGGTCCTG
>NW_027705813.1:0-338 GCF_054177405.1 Leptonychotes weddellii | reverse complement strand
TCCCCTTTGCTGACGTTACTTTGTACTGTTTCCCAGCACCAAAACTTCTCAGTAAGACTACATCCAGAACCCCGTGTGTCCGCTGGAAAAGCACCACACCTGGGGGAGGGGGGCTCCCGGGGACCCCGGCATAGCTGCCGTCAGAAGTGGGATTCACTAGGGACGCCTGGGTGGCTCAGTTGGTTAAGCGACTGCCTTCAGCTCAGGTCATGATCCTGGAGTCCCGGGATCGAGTCCCGTGTCGGGCTCCCTGCTCGGCGGGGAGTCTGCTTCTCTCTCTGACCCTCCCCCCTCATGCTCTATCTCATTCTCTCTCTCAAATAAATAAATAAAATCTT
>NW_027705812.1:0-338 GCF_054177405.1 Leptonychotes weddellii | reverse complement strand
AGATGATATCTTCAGCAAATGATGACTTCCAGGATCTAATTTTTTTTTAAAGATTTTATTTATTGGGGCGCCTGGGTGGCTCAGTTGGTTAAGCGACTGCCTTCAGCTCAGGTCATGATCCTGGAGTCCCGGGATCGAGTCCTGCATCAGACTCCCTGCTCAACAGGGAGTCTGCTTCTCCCTCTGACCGCCCCCCCCATGCTCTCTCTCTCTATCTCATTCTCTCTCTCAAATAAATAAATAAAATCTTTATAAAAAAAGATTTTATTTATTTATTTGACAGAGAGAGACACAGCGAGAGAGGGAACACAAGCAGGGGGAGTGGGAGAGGGAGAAGC
>NW_027705811.1:0-338 GCF_054177405.1 Leptonychotes weddellii | reverse complement strand
CCCCAGAGCGAGGGCACAGGGGGGTTCCCTGGAGTGAGGGCAGGGTGGGTTCCCCAGAGTGAGGGCACAGGGGGTCCCCCAGAGCGAGGGTACAAGAGGTCCCCAGAGTGAGGGCAGAGGGGTCCCCTGGAACGAGGGCACAGGGGGTCCCCAGAGTGAGGGCAGGGGGGTCTCTGGAACGAGGGCACAGGACAGGGGGTCCCCGGAGCCAGGGCAGGGGGATCCTAGAGCAAGGGCACAGAGGGTGCCCTGGAGCGAGGACAGAGGGGTCCCCGGCAGCGAGGGCACAGGGGGTGCCCCAGAGCAAGGACAGGGGGTTCCCCGGAGCGAGGACAGAG
>NW_027705810.1:0-338 GCF_054177405.1 Leptonychotes weddellii | reverse complement strand
CTCCCTACTGTTGTGACTGAATTGCTTTTGCTTTTAGTCCAGTCATCTGCAGTGTTTCACTTTGCCTGATATGGACAGGATTTGGTCCCTGTGTTGTTAGTTAGCTACTCTGGGGCCAGCTTGAGTTGAGTCAGACCAGGCATTTGCCAGAGATACAATAGCACTGAACTGCAGGGCACTTTCTCTGTGTTGTGTCTTGGGAAGTTTTCTCTGGTGGGTGGGGCCTGCAGTCAGACCAGATGTCTGCCTTCAGCCTTTTGCTGGGACTGCAGTTGGACTGGTGTATGTAGTTATCTTCCTCTCTCCCTGGGCTAGGAGTCACTTTGGAGTGGTGCTGG
>NW_027705809.1:0-338 GCF_054177405.1 Leptonychotes weddellii | reverse complement strand
TTCATACCAAATAGATCATTCCAGCTTCCTGCTCTTGCTTATCTGTATATTCAAACTCTGACGGTGAGAAAACTTGACCCCACCATCAGCCATACATTTAATTGTTTAGTGCAGAGGCACCAGAATCGTGAAGGTGAGTCGATGGACTCCATGCTGTTCCTGATGCCGGAATCTCGTAGACCACAGTCCTTCCAAAGGCACTGGAAGCAGCTTCCCCCATAACCCCGTCAGTAAGGTTGTCTCCTGTATTTGTGATGTACTTAGATACTCTTGTCAGTCTGCATCCCTCTATGGGATCCCACAAACTCCTAGATTTTTTTTTTTAATTTTATATACAC
>NW_027705808.1:0-338 GCF_054177405.1 Leptonychotes weddellii | reverse complement strand
TCTTCCTGATATTAATCTGAAATCTGTCCCTGGAACTCCCACCCATTGAGCCTAATTCTGACCACTGGAGCCTTACAGATTAATAGTAATAATATATGATACACTGTATATGTATAATACATATTATTATAATAACTATGTTTATTGAGCACTCGAGGTAGTGTACAAAGTGCTTTAATTAATGTGTCTTCAAATTCCTTTTAAGAATCGGAGTAGAGGTGGCTGCAGGCTCTGTGGGTTTGTAGTTTCTGCGAATGTTCTCTCCTGGGCTAGAGATTGCGACTTGGATTCACCACAAACCTCCTGAGCCTTTGCATTCTCTACACTCCCGCCTCAGT
>NW_027705807.1:0-338 GCF_054177405.1 Leptonychotes weddellii | reverse complement strand
GGGACCTCACTGCCAGGGTGGTGGCTCACTGATTGCTGGGGAGCTCACTGAGCTGGGGCTTCACCTACTGAGCACCTGTGTGGCCAGGAGATCAGCTCTAAGGGATCCTACCTCCCAGGAGCCTCACCTCCGGGGGTCACACCTGCTGGGGACCTCGCCTGCCTGGGGACTCACCAGCTACAGGAGGGGCGTCCTCACCTGCTGGGAATCTCACCTGCTGGGATCGCATTTACCTGGAACTTCACCCACCCGCACTGTGCTGCCAGGACATCGGCTCTAGGGACCTTAGCTGCCAGGGGCCTCACCTCCTGAGGGGCCTCACCTTCTGGGAACCTCGG
>NW_027705806.1:0-6117 GCF_054177405.1 Leptonychotes weddellii | reverse complement strand
AAAAAAAAAAAGAAGAAGAAGATAGAAGGAAGGGAAGAATGAAGGAGGGGAAATCAGAGGGGGAGACGAATCATGAGAGACGATGGACTCTGAAACACAAACTGAGGGTTCTAGAGGGGAGAGGGGTGGGAGGATGGGTTAGCCTGGTGATGGGTATTAAAGAGGGCACATTCTGCATGGAGCACTGGGTGTTATACGCAAAAAATGAATCATGGAACACTACATCTAAAACTGATGATGTAATGTATGGGGATTAACATAACAATAAAAACTAATGATGTAATGTATGGTGATTAACATAACAAAAATTTAAAACAAAACAAAACAAAAAACGATGTATGGTGATTAACATAATAAAATAAAATAAAAATAAAAAAACAAAAATTAAAACATGGCATTAAATAGTTCAGAGTTGCTTTTATCTATGTTTGCAATGAATTAAGTATTTTTCATAAGCCCAAATCATGTGAAATAGCTCCCCACAAATTAAAGAGAAAATTTTCCTTGTACAGTACTTGACCATGTTCCTTATTCCATATCAACTGCTGAACCATTTGATTCTTTAGAAAGACAACAGTATAAACAAGTGATAAAAGAAGGCAGTCGGGGCACCTGGGTGGCTTAGTTGGTTAAGCAACTGCCTTCGGCTCAGGTCATGATCCTGGAGTCCCGGGATCAAATCCCGCATCGGGCTCCCTGCTCGGCGAGGAGCCTGCTTCTCCCTCTGACCCTCCCCCCTCTCATGTACTCTCTCTCATTCTCGCTCTCTCAAATGAATAAATAAATCTTAAAAAAAAAAAAAAAAGATTCTCTTTCCCTTTAAAAAAAAAAGAAAAAAAAAAAGAAGGCAGTCAAGTTAAAAAATTGGCAAGGAATATTTTACTCAGTCTTCTAGAAGATAAAACTCATGGGCTTATATAAGTATGACAATCTATTTACTAAATATTTACTAGACATTTTAAGAGGTTAACTTTTCTTTCCAATTCTCAATTCCACACAATTACATGAAAATAACGATATACTTGATGGGTGATTAGATTGATCCAAAAAGAGAGATTGTAGTGACCATTTTCCAAATGGATAATTAATGAAACCTGAGCTTATTGAGTGTTGTGCATTTGAGTGAACATTTATAGGCATCAGCTCCTGCCATAAAGGAAAGAACTGCAAAACCACCAGCAAAGAAGCTTTTTCTAAATATAACATCATTTTTTTCTGTTACAAACATTTCTATTGTTTTAATACTTAATGACACTCTGAAGAAATTCATGCACATTTATTCACATCAAAAGTAAAATTAATATTGTGATGTCAAGTTTTCCACAAAGTATTATAAAATTCTCTACAATTAGCAGTAATTAGTACTTGCAGCAGAGATTTCACATCAAGGTTCAAAGAAGTAAATGACTAAGCCATCTAAGTAGTTTCTAGGCCTGGAGACTCAGCTCTGTGATTAGGGCTGAGCTCTATCAAAAAACAAACAATGGTGACTTGCCTTGTTCCTGTCATGCCAAAATATACTACCTAATAGATCAGAAATTAAAATGTGGTCCAACCTACTAAGAGCAATTTATTCATGTAGCTAAAATGGCTTATTAGATGCCCAAACAATGTTTGTAAATATGTAATTTTTAATAAACATATATAATCATTCACTAGAGGAGAAGTGACAAGTGTAATCACCTTCTATTACAAATCTTCTATTTCTATTGAATTTTTGTTTCCTCAAGAGGAAAAAAGCTAAGTTTTTATTTGACATTTCCTAAAATTTTTTCGACCAAAAAAATTCTGCAAAAGCAGTTCTGTAAAATCTAGCTTAATGGTTTCTTATACTGTTTTTAAGCATTAAGCTTCAATTTTTCGACCATTTTATTTTATTTTATTTTAAAGATTTTATTTATTCATTTATTTGAGAGAGTGAGAGAGAGAGAGAGCACATGAGAGGGGGGAAGGTCAGAGGGAGAAGCAGACTCCCCGCCGAGCAGGGAGCCCGATGTGGGACTCGATCCAGGGACTCCAGGATCATGACCTGAGCCGAAGGCAGTCGCTTAACCAACTGAGCCACCCAGGCGCCCTCGACCATTTTAATTTGAATCCCTTGCACCTTGTTCTCGAGGTTAAAATAAAATAGATTTTAAAAAACCCATTGTTGTTTATAGCTTCAGGCTAAATAAACTGAGGTAGTTCAAACCAGCCAGTTCATTGAAGACTCCATTTACCTCACCACACTTGTGCTAGTGCTCTCCTAATTCAAACTCTACACGTAATACACGATACAGAACAGTACCAAAAAGAAAACCCTATGAAATCCAGGGCTTCATTTGATGAAGACGGAATTAATCTTGGCTGAGTATGGGGGCTGGGGATGGAACTTCAGGTTCCTCATCTTTAGACTGTGCTATAAAATAAACATAAAGCCTATAGAAAATAAGTGGCTTGGATCTCAACCAAGAACTGCATGTGAAAATAATGTATTACTTATATGAGGCCACAAAAGCATGAAGTATCTTATGTATGTATATTGTATATGTGGACATATATGCATATACACCTATTATAAATATAGACGGTAGTCCTCCCTTATCCATGGGAGACATGTTCCAAGACCCTCAGTGGACGTCTGAAACCATGGATAGTACTGAATGCTATAAACTGTTTTTTCCTATAGCTACATATCTATGACAAAGTTTAATTTGTAAATTAACGTAAAAGGTCAATGACAATAATAAAATAGAACAATTACAATATACTATAATAAAAGTTACGTGAATGTGGTCTCTTCCCTCTCTCTCAAAATATCTTACTGTACTCTACTCATCCTTCTTCTTCTTGTGATGATGCCAGATGATAAAATGCCTATATGATGGGATAAAGTCAGGTGAATGACGGAGCGTTAGACTGCTATTGACCTTCCAACAATACTTCAGAAGGAGGATCATCTGCTTCCAGACTGTGGTTGACTACTGAAAGTGAAGCCATGGAAAGCAAAACCATGGATAAGGAGGGACTTCTGTATTCCGATGTTGAGTATATGATAATGTCACATAACTACTAGGATACATTGTGATGCCTCTATATACCTTATACTTCCAAGTATAAAATCAAATTTCCAAATTTTTGTATTATTATGATTTTAGTTGTGTCCTAATTTTCTCAGTCATAGTTAATGCAGATTAGACAATCATTAAGCAATTAGTAATTTTTAGAAATTTCTACAAATATGCAAAAGTGCATGTGTGTATGTTAGGAAGGGATGTATTTGGGAGAATATGTATGCAGCTTGTCAAGTCAGTTACAAATAGCACAACTATCCACAAGAGAAAGTGTAGTGAATTGATCAGAAACTAATACTATAATATACTTAAAAAGCTAATTAATATTAAATAATTTCTATGTTTTTAAACTGTGTCAGTAATAATCAATGTTGTATTAATTCATAACTCCCCTATGTTAAACTGGCATGTCCGAATATTTGTTACATTTTAAGCGTTTCTTATAATTATGCTCATTTGCATATTTGGAAATGTAGATGTCTGGCTAATGATAATACAAATGATCTGATTTTTTTCCTCCTTCAGGCTAAAAACCTTTGTTTTGAAATTAGTCCTTACATACGGACAACAGCAATGTTAACTACTTAACTAAATTGATGAGATCAACTTAAAAGCTTTCTGGTTTTCACTTACCTACATTTATATGTGTATAATATATATATAAACATAATGTAATGTATAATATGTAATGTGTATATATAATATGTATATGTACACACATTAGTTTTATTTTTATATCTTAATAATTAATTCCCATAAAGTATTATTTTATTGTCATTTATTTTGGAAAACACTTTAAAATAGTATTTCCTATTTCAATTTTAAAACAGTCACATTTTCAAGTGCAAGATTTTAATCATAAAGAAGTATCATGAGAAAAATACATTAGTAATGAAGAAAGAGCTACAGAAAGAATAATTATGACTTACAAAGCCAATCTTTAATATCTGACTAATCTTTACTGACACACATAAATACCACCATTATAAAACAGGTAATTTCATCAAAGTCAGTTTTAATAGACTGATTTACCTTGTTTTTCAAGAAGAGTAATAAAAAGCAACCCCTAGTAATTATTAATTTTTAAATCATACTTGGCCATCACAGTCATTATTTCTTAATTCTGTATTTTCTGACAGAAATAAAATTGACAGAAATAAAATTTTTCACTTCAGGTTATGGAATTACTTTCAGAAATACACATTAAAGGGTTCTAAAAATCTTAAAAATAGCTATCAAAACAGCAATCAGTGAAGCAAAACATATTCTTGTAAAAATCAGCTCATGAATTACCATCTGCTTTGCAATAGGATCCTGGCTTAACTCACTCTAGAACAAATAGATTTTAATAGGGAGTTTGCATTATTATTCAAAAAGCTCTATACTTGTTCAATAAGTCTAAGGGTAAGAAAAAACAGCTTTAACACTCAGCCTAGGATTTTTAAGGCATACAGAGGTGATATCATTTTAAATGTAGTTTATTTTAGCACAGAAAGTGGTATGTATCATCACTGCAAAATGTGCTATTTCTGAAATGTCTTTTTTTAAAGAAATCACTCAAAAATGCTATTTTTTAAGATCAAGAAATCTTCTGAGTGAATTAGACCCCTTCTAGCACCAAAAAATTCTTTGAATTTACAATGCTATTTCTCCCAGCGGATGATGTCACTTTCTCCCTGATTTTGTAGAGAATATGCTATATTAACCTCCCTTGCTGAAGTTATTGATCATGTGAGGCAATGATGTGAATCAATCTCATTGTATATAAGAAAGATGAAGGGCATGAGGAACACATTTTGGTGCTCTGGTTTATTTACCCAGAAAAGTAAATTTAAAATGGTCATAGAGAACAGGAATCTCGTATTTCTAGAGAAGAGGCATTCTATATTCCACAGAATATGAAAGCCACATAGTTACTAGGAGATTTGAGAATTATTTGCACCAACCCATAAAGTAAAGCTCTTTAATGACAGTTGGCAAATTTGTGCTGAGGACATACAGATATTGCCAAATGTCAACCTAAGTAAAGGGAATCAACAGGACTAGGTATCTACAGTTGCCAGACTTAGTGATGGGAAGGTGGTAAATGTTACTTCATTTAATCATTGCTGATAGTTATTGGATCATTCTATACCACCTTCTACCTATTTTTTTTAGCTATTTGGCTTCCATTAAGCATTCTAGTTGAAGAAGAGTTTTGCCAATAAAAGTGAGAAAATCATTGTGTACATACTACCTTTCATTAGAAAGCATACTTCTTCCTGTGTTCTTTCTAAATTGTGATGAAAATACATCATTACCAACAAATATATGGGTAGTGAGCTTAACCTCACAGGAAGGAATAAATGTTGACTTTGTTTCTGTTGTATCTCTTGAGAATTTTCCTGGGGAGTAAATTGAAGGACTTAAGGAAAAAGGCAGTAATTTTCTTCCATTTTTACTCAGAGTTAAAAATTTACATTTGTAAAAGGAAGTAGGCTACAAGATAAAACTGTTTGTTTACATATATGGTTTTTTTTTTTTAAGATTTTATTTATTTGAGAGAGAGAGCAGGAGCAGGGTGAGGGGCAGAGGGAGAAGCAGACTCCTGCTGAGCAAGGAGCCCAATGTGGGGTTTGATCCCAGGACTCCAGGATCATGACCTGAGCTGAAGGCAGATGCTTAACTGACTGAGCCACCCAAGTGCCCTGGTTACATAAACGTTATCAAAAAATAGAGTTTGGCTTTGAGGCTATGACTTTGATGCCAGAATGACGGGGTCTAGAAAAAGGGATAGAGTTCACTCTTAAAGACACTGGGGAATATTACATAACTCCATACAATTATCTCAGATAACTCCCTGCTTCAGTTATGCATTGTGTACATTATTTGTAATTTTATGTTAATTAGTGCTAATTTTAACTAATTGAATATATAAGACATCTAGGGCTTAGCATGAACTCAAAGCGCCAGTGAAACACTAACTAGACACTAACCATGTTTCTGCCTTAGAATTCCTGTGTCAAAGATATGACCCAGGTTCCAGGATGGAAAAACCATAAGCAAGTTAAAGGATCTTATGACA
>NW_027705805.1:0-338 GCF_054177405.1 Leptonychotes weddellii | reverse complement strand
TCCCTTCCTGTCTTCTGGGGGAGGGGCCTGCTATGCAGTTACTCAGACAACCCTGTTAGGGCAGAGTTGCCCTGCCCCTTGTGGGGAGGGGGGGGATGGGCTCAGGGAAAACCGGTTTTGGGGGCTTTTGTTCTCTGGCGGCTTTCCCTGGCAGCTTTCCGCATCTCTTCCAAGAATCAGAGCAGAAGAGACTGTTTCCAACCCTCTGCCGCAGAGCAGAGATCGCAGTCTGTTCTTCAGTGAGCTCTGCAGGCCACACTATCTCTGTTTCTGTCTGTGCTGCTAAAAACTGCAACATCCTGGTTTGTGCGCTCCCCATCCTCACCTCCAGGTCGGGG
>NW_027705804.1:0-338 GCF_054177405.1 Leptonychotes weddellii | reverse complement strand
GTCTCCTCTCAGGAATTCAGCTGGATAGGGATCAAACCATTCTGAACACCTACAAACTCAACAGGAGATCGAAGAAAAGAAGAGCAACAACTCTCTCATCAGAAAAGCGACCACTTTCTGGAAGGTAGGACGTGCGGAGAAGTGAATCCGAGGCGATATTTGGGAGGATAGATGGCGGGGGAGGGGCCTCCATCGGCCGATTCTGGCAAGTGATAGAGCCGCGGAGCACAAAATCGGAACTTTTAAAAGTCTGCTCCGCTGAGGGACGTCACTCCGGTGGCTAAGCGGGGGGTAGAACCCTCCGGGTCAGTGTGGTCTCAGGACCCTCGGGGGCACAG
>NW_027705803.1:0-338 GCF_054177405.1 Leptonychotes weddellii | reverse complement strand
TTTTTTTTTTTAAAGATTTTATTTATTTATTTGAGAGAGAGAGAATGAGAGAGAGCACATGAGAGGGGGGAGGGTCAGAGGGAGAAGCAGACTCCCTGCCGAGCAGGGAGCCCGATGTGGGACTCGATCCAGGGACTCCAGGATCATGACCTGAGCCGAAGGCAGTCGCTTAACCAACTGAGCCACCCAGGCGCCCTATCACCAGGCTTTCTAACATGCTATTATTCCCTCTGCTCAGAACAATTCTGCCTGCTCTCTTCTTATAATTCCGATTTCTCTTTCAGGTTTTCAACTTAACCTATCACTTCTACAGCAAGTCCTTTCCTGTCCCTAAAATT
>NW_027705802.1:0-338 GCF_054177405.1 Leptonychotes weddellii | reverse complement strand
GGATCATGACCTGAGCCGAAGGCAGACGCTTAACGACTGAGCCACCCCGGCGCCCCACCATGCATTTAAAAAGTAGAACGCAACCCAGTGAAAACACTGGTAAGAGCTTTGAACAGACTCTTCACAAAAGAAGATACACGGATGCCAAATAAGCACCCGAAAGATTCTCAACATCAGCAGCCGTCAGGGAAATGCAAAAAACAATGGGACAACCAGATCCCACAACAAACCCGCCAGAAGAGCTACAGTGAAAGAGACTGCCCACACCAAGTGCTGGAGAGGACGTGGAGGAACCAGAACATTGGAAACACGAGCGGTTTGTTGTATGTCAGCGACAG
>NW_027705801.1:0-338 GCF_054177405.1 Leptonychotes weddellii | reverse complement strand
TGATTTTTTATCCTGCCACGTTGCTGAATTGCTGTATGAGTTCTAGCAATTTTGGGGGGGAGTCCTTTGGATTTTCCACATAAAGTATCATGTCATCTGTGAAGAGAGAGGGTTTGACTTCTTCTTTGCCAATTTAAATGCCTTTTATTTCTTATCATTGTCTGATTGTTCAGGCTAGGACTTCTAGTACCATGTTGAATAAAAGTGGTGAGAGTGGGTATCCCTGTCATGTTCCTGACCTTAAGGGAAAAGCTCTCAGTTTTTCCCCATTGAGAATGATATTTGCTGAGGGCTTTTCACAGATGGCTTTTATGATATTGAGGTATGTTCCCTCTATC
>NW_027705800.1:0-338 GCF_054177405.1 Leptonychotes weddellii | reverse complement strand
CTTTTCATTTTGTTGATGGTTTCTTTCACTGTGCAAAAGCTTTTTATTTTGATGTAGTCCCAAATAGTTTATTCTTACTCTTATTTTCCTTACTTTTCCATTTTCTTAAGGGTAATTTTTGAGGTTTACTTTTTCTCTTGGGGGGGTGAGGAGTAGAGGGAGAGGGAGACAGAGAATCTTAAGCAGGCTCCACGCCCAGCGTGGAGCCCAACGTGGGTCTCGATTTCAAGGTGCTGAGATCATAACCTGACCCGAAATCAAGAGTTGGACACTTAACCAACTGAGCCACCCAGGTGCCCCAAGGTACAAATTTTTTTAAATGTAAAATCTGCCAAAAT
>NW_027705799.1:0-338 GCF_054177405.1 Leptonychotes weddellii | reverse complement strand
TGTATTATTTGTTTCAGAGCTATAGATCTGTGATTCAACAGTCTTGCACAATTCACAGCACTCACCAATACCATTTTTAAATGGCAGCATAATATCTGACATCTGCCATGGTTTATTGAACCAATCCTTTCTTTAGTTTATTTCAAAATTTTGGTATTGTAAATAATGCTGAAACAAATGTCTTTATGCATAAATCTCTGCTCATAGTTCACATTTGTCATCAAGAACAAATTAGGAATTTCCCTGTGAGAGAACTATTAGATCATAATTTTATGATTTTGAGTTCTTTAGTACTGTCTATTTCTACCTTTAATTTGGTTGATTTATTTCTGTCATAG
>NW_027705798.1:0-338 GCF_054177405.1 Leptonychotes weddellii | reverse complement strand
GTCCTGAGACCACACTGTCCCGCGAGGGTTCCATCCTCCACTTAGCCACTGGAGCGACATCCCTCAGCAGAGCCAACTTCTAAAAGTTCCGATTTTGTGCTCCTCTGCTCTATCACTTGCCAGTAGCAGCCGATGGAGTCCCCCTCCCCCGCTGTCTCTCCTCCCAAATATTGCCTCGGATTCACTTCTCCGCATGGCCTACCTTCCAGAAAGTGGTTGCTTTTCTGTTCAGAGAGTTGTTGCTGTTCTTTTCTTTGATCTCCTGTTGAGTTCATAGGTTTTCAGAATGGTTTGATCCCTATCCAGCTGAATTCCTGGGACCAGACGAAATCCAGGTC
>NW_027705797.1:0-338 GCF_054177405.1 Leptonychotes weddellii | reverse complement strand
GTCTCCTCTCAGGAATTCAGCTGGATAGGGATCAAACCATTCTGAACACCTACAAACTCAACAGGAGATCGAAGAAAAGAAGAGCAACAACTCTCTCATCAGAAAAGCGACCACTTTCTGGAAGGTAGGACGTGCGGAGAAGTGAATCCGAGGCGATATTTGGGAGGATAGATGGCGGGGGAGGGGCCTCCATCGGCCGCTTCTGGCAAGTGATAGAGCCGCGGAGCACAAAATCGGAACTTTTAAAAGTCTGCTCCGCTGAGGGACGTCACTCCGGTGGCTAAGCGGGGGGTAGAACCCTCCGGGTCAGTGTGGTCTCAGGACCCTCGGGGGCACAG
>NW_027705796.1:0-338 GCF_054177405.1 Leptonychotes weddellii | reverse complement strand
TTATTTTTACTGTCCTATTTCAGTGGCAGCCTAGTTTAGGGCTGAGCTACCCAAATGCCTAGGGCTGTTTTTACTTTTTTTTTTAAAAAAGACTAATTTTATTTATTTTTTAAAAGATTTTAATTAATTTATTTGTCAGGGACAGAGAGAGAGAGAGAGAGCACAAGCAGGGGGAGCAGCAGGCAGAGGGAGAAGCAGACTCCCCGCTGAGCAAGGAGCCCGATGTGGGACTCGATCCCAGGACACTGGGATCATGACCTGAGCCGAAGGCAGACGCTAAACTGATTGAGCCACCCAGGTGTCCCAGGGCTGTTTTTTTTTTTTTTTTTTTTTGGGTT
>NW_027705795.1:0-6118 GCF_054177405.1 Leptonychotes weddellii | reverse complement strand
AATGTTGAAAAAGAAAAGCAAAGCTGGCAGCATCACAATTCCGGACTTCAAGCTCTATTGCAAAGCTGTCATCATCAAGACAGTATGGTACTGGCACAAAAACAGACACATAGATCAATGGAACAGAATAGAGAGCCCAGAAATGGACACTCAGCTCTATGGTCAACTAATCTTCGACAAAGCAGGAAAGAATGTCCAATGGAAGAAAGACAGTCTCCTCAACAAATGGTGTTGGGAAAATTGGATAGCCACATGCAGAAGAATGAAACTGGACCATTTCCTTGCACCACACAAAAATAGACTCAAAATGGCTGAAAGACCTAAATGTAAGACAGGAGTCCATCAAAATCCTAAAGGAGAACACAGACAGCAACCTCTTTGACCTCAGCTGCAGCAACTTCTTCCTAGAAACATTGCCAAAGGCAAGGGAAGCAAGGGCAAAAATGAACTATTGGGACTTCATCAAGATGAAAGAGGTGTTTTTAAATCTTCAACTATGACAGTGGATTTGTCTATTTTTTACCCCATGGTTCTGTTAGTTTTTCCTTTGTGTATTTGGATCTCTGTTATTAGGTACTGCATTAGTTTTCTACTGCTGCTCTAAACAAATTAACAGATAGTGGTTTAAAACAATCCAAATTTATTATCTTACAGTTCTGTACTTTAGACATTATTATAGGTCTCACTGGGTTAAAATCAAGTATTGGGAGGGCTGTCTTCCTTCCAGAAATGCTAGGGAAGAATCCCATTTCCTTGGCTTTTCCAGCTTCTAAAGGCTACCCACATTGCTTGGTTCATGGCCCCCTTCTTCCATCTTCAAATCCAGCAATGGTGGGCCAAGTCTTTCTCATGTCACATTAACATAATCTTCTCTTCTGTAGTTAAATCTTCCTCCCTCTTCTGCTGTTATGGTTACATTGGGTTCATCTGGATAATCCAGGATAACCTGGATTAACTTTACTTCAGATCAGCAACCTTAGTTCCATGTGAAACCTTAATTCTAGGAATACAATTTGAACCCTTACTTATATTGCAAGTCTTCTTAGAGTGAATGCTACATTACTTCACATAAAAGAACTTCACAACAATATAATTCCATTTGGTCCTCCTCCCTTCCTCCTCCTTTGTGGTAAGATTGCCATATATTTTTACATCTATATATGTTATAAACCCCATAATACAGTGTTGTATGTTTGCATTACACAGTTGTTTTTAAGAAGTGAAGAGAAAAAATAGGCTTCTATATTTATCTACAAATTTACCATTTCCAATGTGTTTCATTATTTTTTGAAACCCAGGTTTTCCTTCAGATGTTACTACTGCTTTTCTATCTGAAGAAATTGTTTTAATATTTCTTGTAGCACAGGTCTACTGGTTTTCATTTATCAAAAACATCTTTATTTCACTTTCATTTTTAAAGAATATTTTTGCTAGATATAGAATCCTGGCTTTTTTTTCTTTAGCATTTTAAGATGTTGTTCCATTGTCTTCTTTTTTTTTTTTTAATTTTATTATGTTATGTTAGTCACCATACAATACATCATTAGTTTTTGATGTGGTGATCCACGATCCATTGTTTTCATATAACACCCAGTGCTCCATGCAGTATGTGCCCTCCTTAATACCCATTGTCTTCTATTCTCCATTGCTTTAGCACTTTAAAGATTTGTTCCATTGTCTTCTATTCTCCATTGCTTCTGATGTCCAGTTAGCCAAAATTTGTCTTTGTTCTCTGTATGTGAAGTATGATTTTATCTGAATATTTTGAAGACTTTTTCCTTACCCTTTGTTCTCAGCAGTTTGATTATGATATACCCAGGCATGATTTATCTTGTATTTATTTTTCTTAGGGTTTTCTTTTTTTTTTTTTTTTAAGATAGATAGATAGATTGATGGATTTTGTGAGAGAGACAGAGAGAGAGAGAGAATCTCAAGCAGACTCTGTGCTGAGAGCAGAGCCCAACACGGGGCTTGATCTCAGCACCCTGAGATTGTGACCTGAGCTGAAACCAAGAGTCAGATGCTTAACTGACTGTGCCACCCAGGAGCCTCTATCCTCCTTAGGGTTTTCTTAGGTTCTTGGTTCTGTAAGTTAATGTTTTTCACCATATTTGAGAGGAGTTCAGCTTTAGTGTCTTCAAAAAAAATTTTCTGCTTTATTATCTCTTTCTTGCCTTCTGATTTCTAATTATACAAATGTTAGACATCTTGATATCGGCAATGAGGTTGCTAAAACTTTGAACATTTTCTTCCTAGCAGTTTTGCTCTGTTCTTTAATTGTATAATTTCTAATGATCTATTTGCAAGTTCACTAACCCTTTTTTTCTGTAGTTTCCAATTTCTTCTTAAGTGCACCCAGTGAGTTTTTCGTTTCAGTTTCTTTTTTTTCTTTAAAAATTTCATTTGGTTATTTTATATATATATATTGTTTCCATTTCACTGCTGATCTTTCCCTATGTATCCACTCAATACAAACATTTTCCCTTAATTATTTGAATATATTTACAACAGTTGTTTAAAGTTCTTGTCAATTAATTCTATTACCTAGGTCATCTCAGGGTTTCTATTTATTGCTCATTCTTTTGGCCATGAGTCACAATTTCCTATTTCTCTGCATAGCTAGTAATTTTTTAATTATGTACTTCGAAGTGTAGATGATATTTTATAGAGACAGAAGCGTGTTGGTTTGGGATATAGCAGGAAGTTGGATGAATGACTGATCATCTTGTTCTTGTGGCAGCTTCAGTTTATACTTTGTTAAGGTGAATCTGTTTTGGTTATACATTAGATTTAGGGCAAATCCTTAGTCCCAGGACAAGACTTTACTCCTGAAGCATAACTCTTAGTTTTCACTGGAAAGCACAAGGTGTTTATGAAGTCCCTCTAAATTTGTGAAATTCAAGTTCCAATCTCTGTCCCTCATGTGACAGACAGCTGAAATTGCTGTTCAACTTTTTCAGATTTCCAGCTGTTATTTTCTACCAGGCTCCTTGGGGTTTCCCTTGAATATGCACATTGCAGGGATCAGGCAAGGATTTGAAGGAAGTTTATGTGCATATTTGGTGTTTTGCCCATAGCTCCTTCTTTCTGAGATTTCTACCTTCTGACTCCTTCTGAGACCTCAAACTATATAACCATGTATTTTGTTTGAGTTCTAGCCACATCATACTGCATAGATTCTTAAATAACCACAGATCTCACTAGCATCATTCACTTCTTTCAAGGATTGAATAACTTTCTCTAGCTTTTGCCACTTTTTGATCATTCTCCAGTGTGTGTGTGTGTGTGTATTATTTTTTTGGTCCAGATTTATCATTGATAACTGATACAAACTACTGTACTACTTACTCTTGTAACTGGAACTTCATCTCACGAACTCTTGCTGGGTTTTCTGCATGGATTGGGCAGGACCAATCATTAAGTCATGTATCTTGGTCCTCAAAACCCAAGAGCATGAACTTTCAAATCAAAATAGTCTAACTTTATAGAGCTATTTATTTTTTACTTCAGACTCAGAGTTCTTGTTGTTCAAGCTCCAAGTTCAGTATTCCTGTACTGAATTGATTCTTTTGGCTACCTATACATAGATATTTACTGACAAATTCTGTGTTCTTTTTTTTTCTGACTTTGACTCTTGATTTCTTTACATAAGAAGTTCACCTCAGCATTTCTCAGGGTTAGAGAAACATGGTATTTGGCTTTAATTTTCACTGAATCCTCCTGGCCAGGATTTCCTGGAATTGTTCCATGACTATTCTAAGTCTTGATTGAAAACTGTGGCTGGAAGGGATAAATGGTAGATTCCAGGTGCTACTGGTTGTCCCCAAATGAGTGCTGATCCTGGAGCCAAAAGAAACACAATCCGTTGCCTGCTTTGGGGGGTATTTTTAGAGTAGTTGCAAACACATGACATTTATCTTGAGAGGTAGCCAATATTTTAAAAATAGCTAATACAATCAATTTATAAAAGTCTTATTTCTCCATTATAAAAAAAGACTGGGCTCACTTCATTCCATTTGTGCTATGAAGAGTGTTTGAATATGGAAGAAAAACTTTTTCTGATCCCTCCCTGTCAGTCATAATAACTGAGCAAGTCTTACATTCTTACCCAGTAATTTTCATACACTGATCTCTTTATTTCTCCTTACAAACACTATGAATTCTTCAAGCTTCAGCCTTTATGTTACGTTATCCAGATAGCCTTTGATGAAAGACACTGAAGAGGATTTGAATTGCTCTAGTAGAATGTAATATTTTCAACAAAATATTATTGTCTTATTATCAAAGTAGTAACAGTTAAGAGAATAGTCCTTGGAGTGAGACACACTCAACTTTAAGTCCAAAATCTACCACTTTTTGTGTAACGTTTGGATTTTCTACAACTTCCTTTAAGTTATGCAAGAGATAAAACTAGTCCCAAACTCATTTGGTTGTTGTGAGGATCAGATACAGTAAGGCATAAAAGGTTTGCAACAGTTCCTGCAAACAGTTTCATCATTGCTATTATTTTCCCCCGTAGTAAAGGCTCAGTAAACAATTGCCTAAATAAGTACTTGTTGAACTGACTAAGTGCTATTCTGGTGGAAGAGAAAAACAGAAATTACAGAGACAAGTTAAGAGAAAAAAATAATTATAAGTTTGGTAAAGTAATGATAAGTTATGTAAAGTAGCATGGAAAGAAAAGAGCTAAGAAAGAGAATTAAAAAGGGGGTCTGTGTTAGATAGGATCAGCACGGAAAGCCTCTCAAAGGAGATAACATGTAAGTTGAGTCTTTAGAGATGAGAAGGAACTAGCCACACAAAAAATGAGGATAACAGCATTCCAGGCAGGGACAATAGCACTTACAAAGATCCTGAGGCAGACAGGCACATGAATTTTCTAAAAAGTGAAAGACCACTAGTGTGTTGGGACAGAATGAGTAAGGTCAGGGTGGCGCTAGAAACGATCATACAGTAGCAGAGGCCAAACACAAAGTACCTTCCTTATAGGCCAGAGTAGAGTTTGGCCTTTTGTCTAAGTACAAAGGGAAGGCGCTGAGGGGTTTTAAGCATGGGAATGACAAGATCTCTAGACCTACTCATCCATGACTCACAAAACAAACTGAAGGAGGAAGGATAAGAATTTCTGGAAACATTTAAAATGATGCTTAGAGAAACTAAGTATAAATGCATAATAAAATATTTTCCATTATGATTGAAGTTATTGATTGCTAACAATCAAAAATCCTTTTGGGATAGTTAATAAAGATTTCATCCACTGCTCTTGCTTCTTTCACAACCGTCATGAATCCCAAGGGATACTGTGACCCACTTAAAATGGAGGATAGAGAAGAGAAGTAAATGTGCTAGGCAGGCAGGGTTAGAGTTACTGAGTGAGGCGGTCATAGTTGACAGCTATGAGGGCCCAGAATAGCACACGTCTGAACTGTGTGGACCACATTAGATGAAAGACGACTTAGAAGACGCTATGGGGTAGATTTCTTACAAAAAGGAAGGGCAGGATTCAGGTATAAAATTGGTGAGACACTGTGAGATGCTGACATTCCAGTACCAATACTATAAGGAAACTTAAAGAAAATTAATTTATGTATCAGATAATTATCTTTACAAATCAAGCTACCCTTAGGTTAATAGGTCTTTGCAACTATAAGCTTCTTCCTGGAATACTAGGGTTTATCTTCTCTTGAGGCTGCTTCATTCCCTTCATATTCCTTTTTTTTAAATTGCTTCATATTAGTAACACTCTTGGCACTAATTAAGACCACCACCATTACTATAATAAAGTGTTGTTATTTTCACATGATACATTGAGTAATTAAAACTATTTCCTCTCCTGTTATGCTGAGCGAAATAAGTCAATCAGAGAAAGACATGTATCATATGACCTCACTGATATGAGGAATTCTTAATCTCAGGAAACAAACTGAGGGTTGCTGGAGTGGGGGGCGGGTGGGAGGGATGGGGTGGCTGGGTATGTGCTATGGTGAGCGCTGTGAATTGTGCAAGACTGTTGAATCTCAGATCTGTACCTCTGAAACAAATAATGCAATATATGTTAAGAAAAAAAAAAAGAAGAAGATAGCAGGAGGGGAAGAATTGGGGGGGAAATCGGAGGGGG
>NW_027705794.1:0-338 GCF_054177405.1 Leptonychotes weddellii | reverse complement strand
CCCGGTATCTCATTTTCTAAAGTGAATTCATTTTGTTTCTAGTACAGTTGAATATCTTTTATGAATGTCAGTGATTTTTTTTAATCTTTCAAAGGACCATTTTTATGCCCTTTTGCACCATAAAGAGCAATGATTCAATACTGTTTGAGGATATGAGTAAACTGCTAATGGATTTAATTTAAAGAAAATTAAACTGTCTGGAATAAGTCTTAGTTTTGGGAAATACAGAGTTTAAAACAATTGCATAAGTTGAATCAAATTTGGAAATAAGCATGTGAAAGAATTTCTTAAAAAGAATAAGGGGAGTCCAAGATGGCAGAGGAGTAGGAGATCTTAAT
>NW_027705793.1:0-338 GCF_054177405.1 Leptonychotes weddellii | reverse complement strand
CTCAGGGCATCACCCAGTAGCAGTTTACTGATGACACAGAGGTGATGGCTCATGCCTTTACTATTCTGGGAAAGTTCTAGATTTAGAATGAATCTGTTAGAGTTTACTTAACTATAGAAAACAGGAAAAACTTTTACTTTGTTACCTGAAAAAGACCTAGGTGGATGCAAGAGATTTTCTTTTTTCTTTTTTTTTTTTTAAAGATTTTATTTATTTATTTGAGACAGAGAGAATGAGAGACAGAGAGCATGAGAGGGAGGAGGGTCAGAGGGAGAAGCAGACTCCCCGCCGAGCAGGGAGCCCGATGCGGGACTCGATCCCGGGACTCCAGGATCATG
>NW_027705792.1:0-338 GCF_054177405.1 Leptonychotes weddellii | reverse complement strand
TTTCCAGGCGCAACCTTCGGAACCACCTTCTCCGCCATCCTCTGCCTCCCGTCGCCAACACCGCGTCGCAGCCCCTGTAGTGTCCCCCCCCGCCAGGAGCAGGAGCTCCCACCTTCGTCCGCCTGGTTCCACCCGGGGCGGGGGGGAGGCCTCGTCGACGCCCGGCCCGCCTGGCCCTGCGAGCCCCCCCACCCCGCCGCACTGACCTGTAGGGGCTGCGGCTCGGCCGGGAGCACGTGGCTCCGTCGGCGGCCACTCCCGCCCGCCCGCGGAAGAGAGGCTCCCGGGTCCCCGGCGTCGTCGCTTGCGGATGCCAACCGAGCGGCCGGCGGCGGCGC
>NW_027705791.1:0-338 GCF_054177405.1 Leptonychotes weddellii | reverse complement strand
CCCAGCCCCAGCCCCACACATTTCCTGGTGTCTGCAAGCTCCTCAGACTCAGCCGACTGAAGCTGCTCAGTTCTCTTCTGACCACTTTTTCCTTCTTTGTCCTACGGATCGCGGGAGGGCCCCCTGCACCAGCCAGCCCCATGGGCTATGCCATTTCCCTCTGCCCCCTTCCTCCCTGCCCTAGGCCCGGCCCCCAGCACCGGCAGCCAGGGTCATGCCCTCATGCCCTCCTGTCCCAGCGGGTCAAGTCTAACTTTCTTAGCCTGGAGCACAAAGTTATTTCTGATGGGGCCTGTTTAGTCCCAGCCTCAGCCCCTGCAGCTCCTTCACCTTCCCAT
>NW_027705790.1:0-338 GCF_054177405.1 Leptonychotes weddellii | reverse complement strand
GCGAAACTTCATAGAATCTGAATCAATGGCCTTAATTACCACAGGTCACAAAGAAACACAGAAGGAAATGAAACCCAGACAACTATGAGTATGATACAGACAGGAAATGACCCAAGGTAGCTAAGAGAATTTAAAATCTAAATCCAAAGCAATTTATTCTGGACGAGTAAACAAATCATTGCAAACAGTCTCATATGAAGTCTGAGATTCTTCGAGGCTAAATCAGCCCTTGGAGGTCAGGTGCATCCCAAATAGGCCTCTCGTCTTTCCCAGCCCAAACCCTGTGGGATGTTCCATGTTTAAAGGAACACACGGACAAGCAAAATTTGGAAAGGGTT
>NW_027705789.1:0-338 GCF_054177405.1 Leptonychotes weddellii | reverse complement strand
GATACTAGCCCTTTATCTGATATGTCATTTGCAAATATCTTCTCCCATTCAGTCGGTTGCCTTTTGGTTTTGTTGACTGTTTCCTTTGCTTTGCAAAAGCTTTTTACCTTGATGAAGTCCCAATAGTTCATTTTTGCCTTTGCTTCCCTTGCCTTTGGTGATGTTTCTAGGAAGAAGTTGCAGAAGCAAGCATCTTAAGACAGTAATGAGGACAGTTCCTTCAAAAAAGGTCTTTAGGTAAGCAAAAGCCGTATTATGTTCTATGGAAACATGTTTGGATTTTATTCTAAGAGTAAACTTTTATTAAAATTGTTAAAGGGGGATTCCTAAACTTTGAT
>NW_027705788.1:0-338 GCF_054177405.1 Leptonychotes weddellii | reverse complement strand
CTGACCCCTCCCAGGCTCCCCTTCCTCTGGCCACCCCCCAGGCTCCTCTTCCTCTGGCCTTCTCTGCTTGTCCCCTCTGTGCGGCCCCTCGGGCTTCCTGCTGGTTCTTCCAGGGCTGTTCTGTCCCCCTGGCTCCCTGCGCTTTTCTCTTTCTCATCTCCTGTCTGTCTCTGGGTCACCCCCTCAGTTTTCTCCAAAAAGGGGCCCCAACTTGCCCTTGGGGGCATGTGGGCAGGGCAGACTTGGTGGGCGCTCTGAACTCATCTGGCCTCCCCCGACAAGCAGCTCTCTTTAAGGAGTCTGGATTCGTGGTGTGAAAATATAAAGGCTCTTTCATT
>NW_027705787.1:0-338 GCF_054177405.1 Leptonychotes weddellii | reverse complement strand
GTCAAGAGTTGGATGCTCAACTGACTGAGCCACGCAGGGACCCCTGTCTCTGATTTCTAGAGGCTTTTAGACTTTTCTCTTCATTATTGTTTTGCTTAAAATACAGTACAATCTACACGTGTGCTCTGTGGTATATAAGTGTGTGGAGTGGAGGAAGGTGTTTGCAAGAACATGTGACCCCATGTATACACCACTATAAAGGTGACCTGACTGGTTAATACCTGGTGAACATCACTGTTGCAAACACTTATGTATGAAACTTACTTTCTTTTTTGGTTTACCAATGGCTAGCGTTCCAGTGAATGGACACACCAAAAATTAGCAAACCTTTTTTTTTT
>NW_027705786.1:0-338 GCF_054177405.1 Leptonychotes weddellii | reverse complement strand
TATTTACATTGCTTTGTGGATTACAGGAAAAGTTCCTTCAGACACTGTACATATTTCAAGTTTTATTTTTGAGACAATAATATTTTGTTAAAGTTCCAAGGATTATGTTATAGCAAAAATGTTAGATTAGCTTCTATTAGTGGTTCTTTTTCTAGACTTTTAGAAAGTTATACCTGTCCAATTATAAAATTTAGAAAACATGTAGAAGAATTTTATAATAGCAATACAAAGTGAAATAGTCCCCTATTTCAAAGACACACTAATAAATTTATGAAAATTTATGTATAATATATAAATACATAAAAATTTGGGGCGCCTGGGTGGCTCAGTCAGTTAAG
>NW_027705785.1:0-338 GCF_054177405.1 Leptonychotes weddellii | reverse complement strand
TTTTTTTTTAAAGATTTTATTTATTTGTCAAAGAGAGAGAGAGAGAGAACATGCAGGGGGAGTGGCAGGCAGAGGGAGAGGGAGAAGCAGGCTCCAGACTGGGCAGGGAGCCCAATGTGGGACTCAATCCCAGGACCCTGGGACCATGACCTGAGCCAAAGGCAGACGCCTTAACTGACTGAGCCACCCAGGCACCCCAAACGTGGGTTTTAGACACGACTTGTGGTTCAGGGGATATAACACAGCGCCTATCGGGCCTCCATGCTTTGAATGTGCTCTTGCTTTCCCCTTCCATCTGTCTGGGGAATATCCAGTCAGCGATAGATCTGGCTCAGGTG
>NW_027705784.1:0-6119 GCF_054177405.1 Leptonychotes weddellii | reverse complement strand
GCTCAGCATAACACCCTCCAGTTCCATCCACATCATTGCAAATGGCAAGATCTCATTACTTTTGATGGTTGCATAATATTCCATTGTATATATATACCACATCTTAAAAGAAAGCAGATTTTGATACCATTAGACAAAATGCTTTCCAAGTTCTAATGATGTCTTTCTTTCCTCATACAGTATTTATCTAAGAATTGATGTCAATTTGATAGAATAAAGTGCTATTTTATTAATGCTTTATTTTGTATTTCTTTGATACTTATGCGTTAAGTGACTTTCGTGGTGATGCCTTTCCCATTTTTCTAGTTGGTTGAGTGTGAGTTTTTTTCTTACTGATTTGTGTACATATCTAATAAAAAAATAGTTACTTTTGAAGATTTTGAAAATATAAAGTAATGGAACTAGCTCTCTATTTACTAGAGTTAGGAATTAAAAAGTAAGGATCGACCCTCCCCCATAAGATAAATAATTAACAAACTTTTCTTGTTTTACCATTTCAGTTTTGGTGAGGATGATGTCAGACTTTTATCTTAGATTACAGTAGTAAAATGCAGTGCGTCTCAGGCATTGTCAGCATGCTCTCCTCATCTCTACACACTTTGGACTCAGAGATCCCATCCAGAAATAACATTGTGGTCAAGTGACTGGGCTGTGATGTGAATCCAATCTGGATTCCAGTTCTCTGTGACCTACCAGCTATGTGACATTGGGCAGTATAATACAGACTTCATCTCAGTTTCAGTTTTTTCAGCTGTGAAATGGGAAAAGCAATAACGCCTACTTCATAGGGTCTTTTGTGAGCATTAGATGAGGCAACACATATAAAAATAATAAGATCTACATGTTCACTACGTTTAGGCACTGCTTTACGAGCATAACGCCTGACAGAATGATTGCTTAGTAAGTGTTGGCTGTATTAAACTAGTATTATTACACCTGTTCTTCATGGACTCTAACAATTAGAATGAGGAATTCAGAGCCCAGGGAAGTACGAGCTAGATTAAGCACCACCCCTTATGGTGAGGTTGATTTCTGTCTGGGAATGCAACGTATAACACAATAGTAGGTAAGCTAAGTCAGGATGCAGACACTGCACTTCTGAGCTGAGACAGCGTTTAATCATAAGTGTGTTCAGGAGGAGTGCATGAGCCAGGAAATCTCGTGATCATGAGTCAGAAAGCAAGTCCCCACCCTCACAAGTCTACACATACTATGTATACCCTCACATACGCCCACCCCCACTCCCTGCCCCATACTCATACTTAGGACAGATATTTCTCCTGAGGAATAGATCCTTACTTCCAGTTTTCTACCCTGAACTCAGGCCTGTCCTATAATAAGAACAAAGAAACAGCCAGGTAAGCCCATGGCTCCTGGCACCAGCACCTTCATGATGGAAAAAGAGAACCATCGTGAGTCTATATGAGACCACTAGTGCTAAAGGGATAGCTCCCTCTCTGGGGATATTTTGTTACTTGGTCTGTCAACTCTAAATTATATAGCAGTTTTTAAATTTGACTCCCACCTATTTCTTAGGCAGCAATCCATGTGCTTATTCTATTCTCTCCTCTTTTCCTCCTTCCAGTTTTTTAGATGTGTCATTATACTTGGTCAGAATAATAAAAATTATGCTATTTTTCTTTCCACATTAATTTTAGACTTATATCCACAATTAAATATATCCAAGGCTCTCTGCTAGTCCTTCTGTCAAAGTTTCCCCAGGCCCCTCTGATTTATATGAAGCTTCTCTCTTTGGACAGCCCTCAGGAAGGGCTTGGGGTACAGGAGGGCCTAAGTTGGGCATATTGAAGGCTAGTGAAGGATAGCTTGGCTGGGTATAATCCTTGGATCACATTCTTGAATTTTTTGCAAATGTTCTCCACTATGATCTTGTTTATTATTGAGAAGTTTGATATAAAACCTAATTTCTTAAATTACCTCAAGGCCTAGAGGACTTTTAAATTTACCTTTACAGCATAATAGTTTTATTGGTATATGTCTCAGAGTTGACCGTTCCATAAATTCTCAGACATATGTAGGCCCTTCCAACCTATAGATTCAGGCCTTTGTTTCGGGAAAGTTTCCTTGAATTAGAATTTTCTTTTAATTCTTATTCACTGTTTTGTTTTTCTCCTCTGGGGACTTCAACTATGTAATGCTAACTCTTCTTTACCGGTCTTCTGTATTTGTCACATGTCTCTGATTCTTTTCACTTGCTTTTTTAAATTGTGTTTTCATTCCCTTGGCTCTTTTCCTTCCTCTGTTTAATGCCCCTTATTATATTTTTAGTCAAATCTATTCTCTCTTCTCCCTGGGGTTCCTTGAAATTTCTTTTTTTTTTTTTTTTTAGTTGATACTATCCTTTTCTTAAATTTCTTTCCTGAGCTTGGTTTCTTTGCATTTCACATGCTCCTGATTTTTATTCCTTTTGTTCTGAGTTTTTGAATTTCTGTTTCAAGGAGTTCTTCATATCTACAAATGCCCATTTACAGATATTGAATTCTGTTTGGGGTATTACAGTTCCCTTCTGCTTTGTGATTTTATTTTGGGGCAAAAGAAGATTCCTCATGAGCTGAAATGTTTTATTTCTTTTTAGCTTTACTTCTTACAGTAACTGTGTTCAGGTGTTGCCTGTCATTTTCTATTCATTTTGAAATGTCTTACAATCCTGTGCAGGCAGGAATGGCTTGTTAGGTTCCTTAGTCTGAGAGGCCCCTCTTAGGGAAATGGTGTGAAGTGTAGTGTCTTCGATAGGTGACATTTTGGAGGTTGCAAGAGGGGTTACTGTGACTGCTGACATGGTGGCTCGCTTTTATTTCCATAATGCTTTTACTTTTCACCTTTTTACTACCAAACCTCCAAAGGCTACTTCCCCTCCCAAATTGCCCATCTCTCCTGGAAGTGGGGCTTTCCTAAGGTGGCCATGTCTGCTCACTGCAGTTCTCACACCACCTTCCTTCTTTAATTTCTTCAATCGCCAGTAGTCTCACTTACCAGATCTCAGACCGAGTCTCAATATTTCCTCACTCAGGGTGGGTCCCCCCTTTCTGGGTGTTCTGTATCCATGTAATACTGTATCTGGTTGAATAGTGTCTCCTCCAAATTCATGTCTATCCATATCCTGTCAGTGGGGTCATATTTGGAAATAAGATCTTTGCAGATGTAATTAAGTTAAGATGGGGTCATGCTGGATTAGAGTCGGCCCTAAATGCAACAGACTGGTGTCCTTATAATGAGAGGGAGACTTGGAGAAGGAGAGACACAGACACACACAGAAAGAAGCAGATCATGAGAACACGTGGAGAAAAAGACCAACCATGTGACCATGGAGCCAGGGATTGGAGTAGGGAAGCTACAAGCCATGGGATGCCAAGGATTGCTGGCAAACACCAGAAGAGGAGGGAGAGACATTGAACAGATTCTCTCTCAGAGCCTCCAGAAGGAACCAAACCAGATGACATCTTGATTTTAGACTTCTAGCCTCTAGAATTGTGAGAGAACTAATTTATGTTGCTTTGAGCCACCTAGATTGTTTGTTACAGATGCCCTAGGAAACTGACACAGCCACCAACATTAGCCATCACTGCCCTCCCCTTTTTGCCTGTGCTAATGCTTGATGCCAGTATCGGCTCCAGAGCCAATTCTTCTAGTTTGGGTGCTTCTTTCCCTCTTAAACACAAATTGAAATCTGTAGTAATCTTAGTCTCACAGTATACTATTAAGTGTAGACTGTGAATGATTTTGTTTATATTTCTTTTTAACCTGCATGTTTTTGGAAGATGTGTGGAGAAATTCAGATCTGGGAACCTGCTACTATCCTACAGGCAATGTGATTTATTTTTAACCAAATCAAGTGAGTAATAGATGTTCTGGCATAGTGAGGACCCTGGTTCTCAAACTGAACACAACATCAGAATTACCTTAGATTCTTGAACACTATTTCCCAAAATTCTATTCTGTAATTCCAGGGCAGGAACCAGGATCTACACTCTGAAATAAGCTTCCCAGGTGTTTCTAATGTAGTTGATACCTGTGAGTTATCATACTTGAGCAATGTAGGACAGGATTTTTTTCCATTTATGGAATCTGAGTTTTGAAGAAAGCAAAGAAATAAATAAGAAATTTAGAAAAATATACTTAGTGAAGCATAAATGATGCATAGATTCAGATAAGCATAAATGACACATAGATTCAGATAGTTACATTAAGCCAATTTCTTTAATTTCTGTATTTCATACAAGGCATAATCCATAGATACTCTCAAGGTGCTAACCATTCAAAAAGTTCACTGCCTTGGCCTCATATACTGGTCAAACAGCTTTTTGTTTGCACAAGAGCCAAGAAACTTCATCCTCCTGGTGGAGTAAATTTTTTTTTTTTTTTTTGCAGTCAGAGCCACTCATTGCCAGGCTCCATGCAACTCCAACTCTCTATCCAGAGGGGATTCCTTAAAGTTCATTCTCTCAGCAAACATATTCTTCCTTCAAGCCTATGGAGGATATTGGTAGTGAGAATTTAATCAATTTCTTGTCCTCTTCACAGAATAAAAACAGTACTTCACAGAGTAATGCTTAGATGGGTTGGCTGAATGGATTTAGTATGGACATGACCTGAGAAACATCTGAAAGTGAAACTAAATGATAAAAAAAAAAAAGCTTGAAAATGAAAGAGAGTTGAGTAGCAAGCATTCCATAGAATTCTTCCAAAAATGTTCATTTTCATCAATCTGATCCACTATGTCTCATTAATTTTTAAACCTTTCCAGAGGTAATACCTTATTTGTTGGTCACATTAAGGACAAATTACACAGAAACATAAGTATAAGGGCTAAAAATATAAAACTGTTAAAAGGAAACATAGGGGAAAAGCTCATAATGTGGAAGTTGGCAATAATTTCGTGGGTATGACATCAAAATTACAGGCCACAAAAAGAAAAAATAGATAAATTGGACTTCATCAAAATTAAAAACTTGTGCACCAAAGGACACTGTCAACAGAGTGAAAAAATAACCCATGTTATGGAAGAAAATATTTGCAAATGACATTCTGATAAAGGATTAGTATCCAGAATATATAAAGAACTTCTACAACTCAACCATAAAAACACAAACAACCTGATTTAAAAAATGAGCAAAAGACTTAAACAGACATTTTCCCAAAGAAGACATACAAACGGCCAACAGGTACATGAAAAGAAAAAGTTGTAATTACATGAGATGATGGAAGTGTTAACTAACCTTATTGTGGTAATCATTTTGCAATATATATCTGTATCAAATCAGCATGTTGCACATCTTAAACTTACACAATGTTATATGTCAGTTATATCTCAATAAAGCCAGAAAAAAAAGCTAACTGATATAGATCTAAAACTTATCTCTGCCCTTTTTTTTTTTTAAGATTTTATTTATTTATTTGACAGAGAGAGACACAGCGAGAGAGGGAACACAAGCAGGGGGAGTGCGAGAGGGAGAAGCAGGCTTCCCGCAGAGCAGAGAGCCCGATGTGGGGCTTGATCCCAGGACCCTGTGATCATGTCCTGAGCCGAAGGCAGACGCTTAACGACTGAGCCACCCAGGCATCCCTATCTCTGCCCTTTTTTATTCAGAAAAAAGAGAGGAGAATTTCAGATCTAGGCACCTACTAATATCCTGCAAGCCATGTGATTTATTTTTAACCAAACCAAGTGAGTGATAGAGCTTTACTTTTAGTACACAGTAGGAATTTTTATTGTTTTATTTAGAAATTGTATAGCTGTTCATAAATAGCAATTCATGGGCAAAAAGGACACATTTAAGAAACTTAAAGTCTCGTTTTTGCTTTCAGATGAGCAAACTTAGACTGAAACATATCTCTTTCTTCCTGAAAGCCAGAAAAGTAGCCAACAAACCACAATATTTAAATATCCAGCTGAGTCCTAAGATGAAATATATGGCCATTTATCTGACTCTGGACCGCTATATGCAAAAGAATAAAAGTTCTTATCTGAGTATGGTGTAATTGTCACTTGCATTAATATCTCCAATCAGTCTATGACTTTACACTCCTCACATCCAAGCACCAATTTTGTACTTGACTCTGTGTTTAAAGAGTTCTCTAAAAGGGGAACCCTCCTACAC
>NW_027705783.1:0-14473 GCF_054177405.1 Leptonychotes weddellii | reverse complement strand
TTACCTAAGGGTTAGACAGTGCACTTGTTCAGGGAGTGGAAGATCTGAGAAAGTTGGATAATGGAGAGTTTTTATTTTTTACTGTATTTTTACAGGGCTCATGTAAGGGTTTTGTAATTTATTTATTTTTTTAAAGATTTTATTTATTTATTTGACAGAGAGAGACACAGCAAGAGAGGGAACACAAGCAAGGGGAGTGGGAGAGGGAGAAGCAGGCTTCCTGCGGAGCAGGGAGCCCGATGCGGGGCTCGATCCCCAGACCCTGGGATCATGACCTGAGCCGAAGGCAGACGCTTAACAACTGAACCACCCAGGCGCCCCGGGTTTTGTAATTTAAAATGAGAAAAGAAAACTTGAAAGAAATTAACTATAGTTTTCTAGAATGTGGTATAATGGTTCTATTGCTACATTTACCTTTTTAAACATTAATATTCTACAGTGGATATCGTATACTCTGCAGATTTGAATACATTCCAAGTTACTGAGATATTTTTAAACTAAATATGACTCAAATTTTGCCAGTTACATGTTTTTCTCATTAACTCTTATTGCCCTGAGTATCCTGTTCCCATTATAATTGTTGTCAATGACTGAGGTAAAGCAGCTATTAAGAAATTCAACCTTCACCTTGATGCATTCTGCTTTTCCTTCTGTCCCTGAAAAGTAACAAGCCCACCCTTCCCATTGCGTGCTTTGACTTTATAATCACTTCTAATCTCTGACATGCTTCCCTTTATATCCTTTGCTAATGGTAACCTGTTATAGCTTTGCTGTTTTATATGTCCCCTGGATGCCCTTGCTAATTATTTTTTCTTCAAGCATCATTTTTTTAAACTTATTCTCTATACGATTGCCTTCTTTCTCTATCCAGTTGCTTTTTTTTTTAATCTGCTCCTTAAGTAGAGTGGAAATCTTTAAAAAGAATAAAAATAAGACATTTTCCAAGGAGAAAGTTCTTTCTTCTTTGTTTCTTGGGTAATAAAATGTAGGTCAATTTCATTTTCTTGAAGAAGTAGTCTACATTTAGTATGCATTTTCTTTCAAGTCAGTAAGATAAGTTTTTCTCATTTTGTACACTACACTGTCCTTGTGACTTAAACAATCAATAGGAAATACTCATACAGTGGTCACGGGAACTGTAATTTTGTTGTGAATTATAAAAATAATAAAGCCATAGGTGGGGGAATTTTTCTTTTTTTGAGCCGCGTTTACATTAGTACAGTGTGAATTTTGGATTCCCACTCGAAATGCCTTTTAGGCCCTTCTAATTTCTTAGGAGGAAGGAACAGAAGGAGTGAAAAAAAAAAAAAGTGAATCTAGGAGAGGCTGGTAGATAAAAGGCATTCTACCATTAGCCACAATGTACAAAACATAAGTAGGGTGTGAGGAATTGAAACAATCCAAGCAACTGAAATAGACTAAGAAAAATGAAGGGTTTAAAACATATCCTTTGGAACTGACAATGTATGTAATCTTATCTACATAAAAGTTTCTGCTGTTTTTGTTTGTTTTAATCTCTCTATGGGTATTTACTTTCATCTGGGAGCCTCTGAAAGAGCTATGCTTTAATTTTAATATATAATATCCAACTATAGAAGGCCAAGTAGGAAGATATTTTCATGGAAGGAATATATATATATTCCTATATATATTCCAGTCTAATTTTATATAATATATATATTTTAATGCACTTTAATTTTTAGAGCAGTTTTAGGTTCATAGCAAATTTAATGGAAAGTGCAAAGAATTCCCATATATCCGTGCCCCCCCACTACATGCACAGCCTCCCATACTATCAACATCCTTCATTAGAGTGGTACATTTTTTATAATCAATAAACCTACGTTGGCATGTGCTTATCACCCAAAGTCCTCAATTTACGTCATAGCTCACTCTGGATGATATACATTCTATAGGTTTGGGCCAATGTATAATGGCATGCATCTGCCATTATAGTATTATACAGAATAATTTCGTTGCCCTAAAACTCTTCTGGGCTCTGCCTATTCATCCTCCCCTCTCCCCTAGCCCCTGGCAACCACTGATCTTCTTACTATATCCATGATTTTGCCTTTTTTCCAGAATGTCACATATTTGACATCATATAGCCTCTTCAGATTGGTTTCTTTTATCAATAGTATGTATTTAAGGTTCTTCCATGTCTTTTTGTGGCTTGATAACTAATTTCCTTTTAGCACTGAATTCCATTGTCTGGATATACCACAGTTTATTTATACATTCACCTACTGAAGGACATCGTGATTACTTCCAGTTTTGGCAGCCACAAATAAAGCTGTTATAGATATCCCTGTGCAGGTTTTGGTATCAACATCAGTTTTCAACTCATTTGGGTAAATACCACAGAGTGTGATTGCTGATCATATGGTAAGACTAAGTTTAGTTTTGTAGGAAACTGCCAAACTGTCTTCCAGAGTGGCTGTCCCATTTTACATTTCTACCAGCAATGAATGAGAGTTCCTGTTGCTCCATATCTTTGCCAACATTTGGTGTTGTCAGGATATTTTTATTAGAGCTTCTTAAACTACATATGTTTTTTTCCCCTCAATATTAAGAGTGTTATCCTCTGTGAATCGATATTTCTTTGTCACTGTGGAGGAGTTGGGGGGGGGACAAGTGCAGTGTGACTGGTGTCCATGCTAGTGAAAAACCTGTGGCCTAGGTTAGTGATGTCAAGCAGAGAACACCCGAATATCTAAATTTGACTTAATAAAAACACCCATGCCAACCAGTCTAATTTTAAATTCATCACCATGAATCTCAAATGGGCCCATGGTGTTCCTGGATCATCCCACCACAGTTTTTTGGGAAGAGGAAAATCTTTCACTCTCCTCCGTGACTATTTTACACTTCTCCTTTCTTCTCAGACTCCCAACAGCATTCTCATTCTTCTCTCTTAGTTGAAGACATTGCATCCTAGTTTTCTGATTGCTTAGAAACAACCAGGAGAGAAATTTCACATGCTGCAGTTACAAAATGTAGCACCAATCTCCATCTGAATGCATATACCTAAATTTCTGCTAGTTCTTCCAGGCGAACTGTCTATGCTTGTATATAAAGCCACATTTTCTTTTGGGTGTTAGAGTCCCTTTCACATATTTAAGGATTTTATTTTTATATGTGGCCCCGTTTTCTCTGTCCTGAATCACCGATTTCCCCATTCTGATAATAACTGATAATAAATATATTACAAATACATACTTACATATGTAAGTATATACATGTATACAATGTATGTATATGTCTTTACAAGTAGTATACATATATGTGTGTGTACTATACACGTACACATATATATGTACATACATATATACTTTCTCCCATCATAAACAAAACAAAACAGCTCCTTAACCCCACATGCTGTTTCAGCTATTGCTCCCCTTTGCCACAGATTCTTAAGAGAATAGTTAATAGTGGTCAGTCTCCAATTCCTCCTTTTTTCATTCTCTCTTGAACTTACTCCAACTCAAGCTTCTATCTTTTTAGTGTCACTAAAATGTTCTTATCAAGGTCAGTGAACTCCACAATGCTGAACCCAATGGTTAAATTTCTGTCCTCTTATCATGTAAATTATAATCAAATTTTGACACAGTTAATTCCACTTGTTTGAAATACTTCCTGCTTCACCTTCTGTGTATTATTAACTGTCTCTTGGTTTCTTTCTTATCTTACCGACCACTCCTTTTCTGTCTTTCTAGTTAGTTGTCTTGTGTCTATCAGACTTCTAAATATTTGAATTCCCCACATCTAGGATCTATCCCCTTTCCGATCAATACTCACTTTTTTGGTGGTTTTATCCATTCCCATGATTGGAAATCCCCTCTGTATTATGAGGATTTTTTAATTTAATATCTTCAGCTTGGATGTCTGATCAAACCTCTAGATTTTAATATGCAACTGCTTACTTGACATCTCCACATGGATGTCTAGAGGGCATGTCCAACTTAACATGTCTACAGATGAAATTTTTATTCTTTCCGTACTTATTACAAACTGTTTCTCTCCTAGTTCCAACCATCTCTTTAAATAGTAACTCCATTTTCTTGATGTTCAAGGAAAAATTATTGGAGCTATCTTTGGCTCATCCCTTTTTCTTACACTCTTCATCCAGTCTGTTAGACAATCTTATCATCCATTTTTGAAATGTATCCTAAACTTGACCATTTTTCATCATCTACTATCACCTCTTAATAATAATAGCTGATATTTATTGAGCCCTTACTGTGAGCCAGACATTTGTCTAAGTATTCATGGCATAAATTGCCTCATTTAATTCTCATAACAAATCTATGAAGTATGTATCATTATTATCATCAGTGTATCATAGATGAGAAAATAATAGCACCAAGAAATTAAAATGTTTAACCCAAGTCACACAGACAGAAAGTAAAGGAGCCTCAGAGATCTTGCTCATACATCTCCATTTGGAAAGGTACCTCATATTAGAACTGTTCAAACCTGAAGTCTTGATTCCTGCCTCCAAACAAACCTGCTTCTCCTAAATTCTTCCATGACTCAGTAACTAGAAATGCCATCCTTCCAGTAGTTCAGGCCATAACATTTGTAAGCATACTTAACTCATTTTTTCTCTCTCACATACAGTGCCTAATTCATTAGCAAATTTTGTTAGCTCCACCTTTGATTATATCTTATCTTTATTACTAAACCCACTGGTCCCATTCTGGTTCAAGTCAGACAATTGGAGTAGTTTTTAACTGACCTGAATGCTTTTACTATCAATTCCTTTTAGTATATTCCCAGCAGAGCATCCTATGTGATTCTTGAAAATGTAAGTCACATAATGTAATTCCTTTGCTTAGAAATTTCCAGTGGTTTCCCATCTCATCAGGAAAATCATCTAAATTTAGCAACACTAACAAAACCCTACATTGCCTATTCCATTTCTTACCCTGTGATCTTACCTTTTCCCACTCTGCGCCACTCACTCTTTTCCAGCCACATTGATGTTCACTATGTTCCTCAAACACTCTCATGCTTTCTGTAATTTTTGCCCAAAGTAAACTTACCCTACATATTTATTTGGTTACCATCTTCATTACTTTTATATCTCTACCAAATCTCAGATGATCAGAGAGACTGTCCTGGACCACATTGTCTAAAATAGACTACTGGGACTCCTGGGTGGCTCAGTTGGTGAAGTGTTTGCCTTTGGCTCAGTTCATGATCCCAGGGTCCTGGGATGGAGTCCCGCATCAGGCTCCTTGCTCAGCGGGAAGCCTGTTTCTTCCTCTACTTGCTGCTCCCCCTGCTTGTGCTCTCTTGCTCTCTCTCTGACAAATAAATAAATAATAAATAAAAATAAAATAAAATAGACTACCATCTCAATGCTGTCACTCTCTGTCCTCTTACCATGTTTCACTGTTTTTCTTTTCTTAACCTCACCTGGATAGTATATATTTGTGGGACACTTTTTAGAATATAAACTCACAAGAACTGTTATTTATTGTCAAATCATTTGACTTTTGATTATTTCTTGGTCTATAGTTATTATGCAATATGTATTTATTAAATAGTAAGTATAGTATTTGCTGAAACATCTTCCCAGTCTTCCCCTTGAGTCTTTATTGTATTTAAGAGTCAGTGTAATGTGGAAGAGGTTGCCCTTTCTTCTACTCACTCGAAAAAAGTTCCTTTTTCGAAATAAGACAACCACTCATGATTGCTATGGTGACTGTCTTTGGTGAAGATGGTCATTGGAATGGGTATCAGCCTGGTCTCTCACAATTCTTTTTTCACCCACTAAAAGACATTACAAACCAAGGGCAGAGCAGATGATATGGAAAACTGCTGACCTAGATGCCGTATGTGAAACTCAGAAAGCTGTGGCATAAGCCCCTGGTTAGCACAAGCCCCTGGTGAGCACATTTGATTAACTGATATTTCTAAGAACAATGAAAAGCCACTTCCCTAGATCAAGGAGAAAAACTTTTATTTCGCCTAAGCTATGTTATGAGAACTTCAATACTCAGGCAGTTCATTGCTGAAGTTGAAGGAACACTGAAAAGGTCAGTGGACACAGACGTATAGCCAGCCTGATGTGAGTATAAGAGATAACTAGAAATCTTAACTCAAATCTCATCCCATGTCCACATGGATATCCAAGTGGTTGATTCTCTGCTAATGTCTCCAGGAAACACAGCCCTTACTGGACTGTGTCATTTATGTACTCATCACCTAGAAGGTCAACAAGATGGCTGAAAAGATAAAGGTGGAATCTAGAAAGAAATTACTCAGTTTATTTATTTTATTATTTTTTAAAAGATTTTATTTATTTATTTGTTAGAGAGAGAGAGAAAGAGCACAAGCACAGGGAGCGGCAGGCAGAGAAAGAAGCAGGCTCCCCGCTGAGCAAGAAGCCCAATTCAGGACTCAATCCCAAGACCCTGGGATCATGACTTGAGCCAAAGGCAAACGCTTAACTGACTGAGCCACCGAGGTGTCTCTGCAGGTCAGTTTACAATAGACTGTCCTAGAGCAGCTGAAGAGTCCCAGGACGTTTTAGTTCTTGTTTTTTTTTCTTTTGTTTTGTTTTTCCCTCTCTACCAACGCCAATATTTGTTTATTTGTTCATTCAAAAAATAATTATTATTCATATATTATGTGCCTGACATTTTTTCAGGCACTGGGAATAGAGTAAATGAAATAAGAACAAAATCTGATTTTATGAAATTTACTTTCTATTGGGAAGAAACAGACAATTAAAAGTAATTACTTACTATTCTAGATGATGAAAATTCTAAGAAATAAAACAAAGCAGAAGTAGAGGGCTGGAGGTGGAAGTATGTGAAGAAAGACCTCCTTAAAGGCAACATTTGAGTGGAGACCTAAAGGAAGGGAGAGACTGAGCTAGGTAAATAGGTGAGTCATTAGAATTAGTACATGTAGGTCTGAGGCAGCTTAGGCTAATTCCTCACAATTTGTAATTTTTCTATTTCTGATCACATAGTAACTTCTATATTGATATAGTTCTTTAATGATAATAATATGTTGAGAAAAATGGTATTAGAAGTTTTACTTTTATTGTTCCTGAAAGCAAAATCAATTGATTGCTACATGTGGAAAATATTGGTTTCTGGAGACTTTGTAGATGCATAGACCCATGGTGTAAAGTAATATATCTGTGGATCATTTTCCTTGTTATATTTCCATAAAATGAGCTTCTAATCATTGTCAAGCTGAAATGAAGCTTTGTTTCACTACTGACATATGACTGTTTTGCGTGAATTAAGGTTTGTCTATTTTCAGTAATGTACATATTTTTTGCTTATAAAATAAAACATTTAGGGAACATTTTAGGATGGGAGGTGGAGAGGAGGAGGCATAGTACCCAACAAAAGAGTATCAAATCCAAAGCAGTATTAGGTATGCATCCACACAGAGACGAAGGCAGCGGCCAATACAGGAGGATTGACCAAATAAATAAATATGAATGGAAACCAGCTTTTTTACCAGAAAGTGAAAAAGAGAAAAGTGAACAAATATCTAGAGGGAGAAAATGAAAATAAATACTGTTGTGTTAGACTGGAAATGGAAGTACTAGAGTTTTTATTTCCATGGTTTCTATGAATGGATGGGTGGATAGAATAGATGTAATTGTGTGTGTGTGTATTCACGTATATGTGAATGGATGTGTGTGTACACACTCATTTATTTCCCAATTTCTGTCTACTGAGAGGGCTTGGGAGCATATGTATTGCCAAGATATTGGCTTCAAAATATCACTCCTCAGGGTGCCTTGGTTTGTGCAGTTGGTTAAGTGACTAACTCTTGGTTTCGGCTAAAGTCATGATCTCAGGGTCATGAAATGGAGCCCTGCATCTGGCTCCACGTAAGCTTGGAGTCTGCTTGGGATTCTCTCTCCCTCTCCCTCTGCCCCTCCAGCTCATGCTCTCTCTCTCTCATTCTCTCTCTCTCTCTCAAATAATAAATAAATAAATCTTTTCAAAATTAAAATAATAAATAAATATTTAAAAAACAAAATAAAACAAAAACAGAATACTGTTCCTCACTAAAAGGAATCAAGTATACTTGAAGATGGCAAATTTCAGATCTTGGGCAAAGAAGTGGAAAGTAAGCCTAGACCATTTTCTTGTGCCAGAAATGTAAGGAAATTTCTTTTTTTGTTGGATTTATTTTGGCTGTGTAGGAGAAGTGATTATGGGAAATAAAACCTTAAGAAGTTTTGAGTAATAGGGCATCAGATCAGCAACTTATTCTCAAATAGTTTGGGGGGAAGAAAGCTTTTGGTACTATACTTCCAAGTTTTTTGTAAGTCTGTGATTTTTTTTTAAATTTTTAATATTTTTAATTAACATATGATATATTATTTGTTTCAGGGGTACAGGTCTGTGATTCATCAGTCCTACACAATTAACAGCACTCACCGTAGCACATACCCTCCCCAATGTCCATCACCCAGCCACCTCATCCCTCCCACCCCCTTCACAGCCACTCTGGAAAACAGTATGGAGGTTCCTCAAAAAGTTGAAAATAGAGCTACCCTGTGACCCAGCAATTGCACTACTGGGTATTTACCCCAAAGATACAAATGTACTGATCCGAAGGGGCATGTGCACCTCAATATTTATAGTAAGTCTGTGATGTTTCTTAAAAAGTATTGAAAATCATGAAAGTCTATTAGTGTAGGAGCTAAAACGAGTATTGGAAATAATTTAAGCTTTTTCCATTCCTGAGAATAACTGAGGCACTGGTGGTATAATCAAACAGAATTCCCCTAGCAGATATTCTTATAAAATTCCCATGAAAAGACTTATTTTAAGGCATGAAGGAGCAGGGGAAAAGGAAAAGAGAGGAGGAGAAATTCCAAGTATAACATGATACCTGTTTTAATCAATTGCCTTGGACCTTTGGATCCCTTGTCTTAATAATACAAGAAAGTAAAGACTAAAATAAGAATTGAAAGAATAATTTCTCTGAAACTCTGATAAATCTGCTGATGCCACTAGCTCTATTTTTTTTATCCTTCTACTAGATTTCAGCCAAAATATGAGAGTTACCCTTGATTCTTCTCACTTCTACCATATATTCAGCAATTATGTCAAATCTTCTTCCTAATTTTTTTCTGAACCTTTCTATTTCTACTTACTTTTCCTAGTGAAAGCTACTATAATATTTCTTTTGGGTTCCTGGGTCCAATTCCAATGAGTGTGTGTGTGGGGGGGGGCTTCTCACACAACACCAAGCAATTCTCAAACACCAGCTGGGTGTTTTATAATTCAACTCAACTCTTGACACTATCTACCTGGAGGTAGCATCAGATTCCACTGGTTAAGCACTTGATCTTACAAGTCCTACAAGTCCTCCCCACCCATCACTTCAGATGCCAGGCACAAGTTCAGATTATTACCTGTGCTTCTGACCAACTGGCTATAATTTGAAGGTTCCAATAATGCCTTCCCCTTGAACTTCAGTGGCCAGTTACTCAAGTGCAGGTTATTGCCTATACTTCTGATCTACTGGCTATAGATCAGAGGTTCCCACAATGTCCTCACTGGGTTTGATTAATTTGTTAGAACAGCTCACAGAACTCAGACAATCATTTTACTTACTAGATTATAAATTTATTATAAAAGAATATAAATCAAGAACAGCGAGGTGGAAGAGATGCCTAGGGCAAGATGTGGGAAAAAGGCACGGAGCTTCCATGTTCTCCCCAGATGCCACCCTCCCAGTACCTTTACTAGTTCACCAACCCAGATGCTCTCCAAACCCTGTCCCTTCAAGTTTTTATGGAGGCTTCGTTACGTGGTAACTTTATATTAAATCACTGGCCATTGGTGATTGAACTCAATCTCTAGCACCACCCCCTTACCTGGAGGTCAGAGGATGGGACTTAAAGTTCTGACTCTCTAATGACAAGGTTGGTTACCCAGAAAACTAGCCCCCATCCTTAGGTTACCTAAGGGCTTTCCAAAAGCCAATTCATTAACATAATAAAAGACACCTTTATTGCTCTCTTCACCTAGAAAACCCCAAGAGTTTCAAAAGCTTGATTTCACAAACAGGGAAAAAGATCAAATATATATTTCTTATTATAAATCACAATGTCACAATATCTTGTTAGGGAGCAAGAATTCCTGTCCCCATCAAGGTCCTTCTAGCTAGACTAAGAATCAAATTAACGTGAGACAGATTAATAGGAGAAAATCAAATTTGATAGTAATAGTTACCAGAAATCCACATAGACATGGAAATTCCAAAGACAGTCAGGCAAAATGAGGTATATATGTTATCCTGAACTAAGGAGAAGAGGTAGAGGTCTGGGAATTCATAGAAGAGAAATACAATTTACAAGGCTATATGAAGAAGAGCAGATGTTTGGTAATTTAGATGTTTGCCCTGTCATACAGATGGGTTACTCAAGTCAAATTTATCTCTGGTAATGACCCTTATTTTGAGAAAGACCCTCCATTTAGATCCTTCTAAATCCAAAGGTGTAGCTGGCAGGCAGAACACCTGGTTTCAGGGGTCCCGAACAGAACAGGTTCTGCCACTCTCTGCTGACAAAATCCAAAGGCAGAGAAAGGAGTGGTGGTGAAATAAGAAAGGAATTTATTTCAGTGAGGCCAACACCAGGAAGACAGGGGACAAGCTTCTCAAAGACTGTCTCCAAAGTGTCAAAAATGCTTCCAGGTTTATATAGGGAAAAAGTGGGACAAAGGGGTTTTGCTGGCTCAAGGCATTTCTTATTGCTTGGGGCGGGGTCGGTGGGGGGCTAGATTTGGTTCCAATCAGGGAATGTTTTGCCTACAGGGTCTTCCTCCTGAGTCAAATGATGGCTGAAAGGAAAAACCCAACTAGAAAGTTTGAGGTCAAAATGGAAGTAGCTGAAGTCTTCTTTCAAAGGGAGGGGCAAAGGTTTCTCTTGAGCCCACAGCATCATGATTGGCTTCAGCTCAAAGTAATTTTCTTTTTCTTTTTTTTTTTTTAAAGATTTTATTTATTTATTTGAGAGAGAGAGAATGAGAGACAGAGAGCATGAGAGGGAGGAGGGTCAGAGGGAGAAGCAGACTCCCTGCCGAGCAGGGAGCCCGATGCGGGACTCAATCCCGGGACTCCAGGATCATGACCTGAGCCGAAGGCAGTCGCTTAACCAACTGAGCCACCCAGGCACCCCAGCTCAAAGTAATTTTCATGCCAAAGTGGCCCATCTTGGGGTGGCCTACCCTTGGCCCCTACAATCTCATCTGAATTTTTTTTTTTTTTTGCAGTAGCCTCCTAACTGCTCCTCCTCTGTCCAATCTTGTCTCCCTGCTAATTTAGTCTCCATACTGTATCCAAAAGTCTCCTCCCACACATTTTCACTCCAACTCCTCAGTGGCATTCAGCCTAACTAGAATAAAAATCTAAATCTTTACCATGATTTATAAGACCCTATATAACCTGAATATTGTTTGTCTATTCGAATGTGTTACTCTCCCCATTTTCTATGCTCTAGCTTCATTAGTCTTCAGTTAGTTCCTTGAATACACAGACACTATGTTTATTCTGTTTCTCAGAGCTTTTGTATAAGTGAGTCCATCTGAAGACGCCCTACCAAGAGGGTTAGTGTTTGGGAACAGCATTCAAGCAGAGACCCATGGAATACCTATGTATTCCATGGGTGTCTTCCATGGGGCTAAGTACCTGGAACTAAGTACCTATGTATTCCATGGGTCTCTGCTTAAATGCTATTCCTCAGAAAAGCCTTCTCCAGTCCCACAGTTCATATTATTTACCCTGTTATAAACTTTCCTAGTCCCTTTATCTATCTTCTAAAACATGAATCAAGACTAAGATGTTCACTTCAATATTATCTTAATTATTCACCTCAGGTTCTTAATCAAAACTAGTTGAATAGACTTCCCGAGGAAGATGGTAGAGTAGAATGACCCTAAGGTCACCTCCTCCCATGGATACAACTAGATAACACCCACATCAGTGTGTAAACGACCCCAAAAATGACCCCAAGGACTGGCAGAACAGACTCTCCACAGCCAAATGTAGAAAAGAGGGCACATTAAAAAGGGTAGGAGGGGTAGAGATGTGGTTGGGAGCTAAATGGATGCAGGAGGGAGGGACATCACAGTCATGAATAGGGGAGAGGAAGAGTTCCTCACACCAAGCACCCCAGGCACAGGAAACACACATGAAAACCAGAGGGGCATAATTTGTGAGTCAGTGGGGCTAAGTACCTGGAACTTTATAAATCAGTGGGCTCAGGTCTGGGAGAGCCAGAAAGGCTAGAAGAAACTGGGTCTCTGCCCTAAAAGAGATAACACAATAAATAACCCTTTGGAGATACATCATAGAAGCAACAGTTTGAAAAGTGGTATAAGGGAGGGAGATATGTTTACTAATTTCAGAGCATGTGCTAGAGGGGCAGGAATTGTTGAGAGACTTCTTCAAGAACAAAGGAGCTGGCAGGCACCATTTCCCTCCCACACTCCCCAGCCTAGACACATACAAACTTGCAGGAACCAGAGTGGTGCCAATACTTCTTACCTAACTTGCTAACAGCATGCTCCCACCCCACTGCATTCTCCTGTGGGCACTCTCCCTCCAGCCATGCCTCAGCTGCAGGTCCCTTCCCACAGCAGACCTGCTCAAAACTTGCTAGCACCTTGTACCCCACCTACCCTTCCAATACACCTTTGACCAGAGTCCATCCAAAGTGGTTCCACAAACCCGGTATGGTGCAAGTAGCCCAGACAGGGAACAACACCACTCCAAAGTGACTCCTGCCCTGGGGAGAGGGGAAAATAACCACACACACTAGTCAGACTGCAACCCCAGCAGTGGTCTAGAGGCAGACACCTGGTCTGCAGGGCCCACTCACCAATGAAAACTTCTCAGGGGACAACATAGGGAAAGTGTCCAGCAGTTACATGCTACCATATCTCTGGCAAATGCCTGGTATTTAATTCAAGCCCAAAGTGGCCCCAGACTGGTCCATTAAAAACACAGGGACCAGGGGCGCCTGGGTGGCTCAGTTGGTTAAGCGACTGCCTTCGGCTCAGGTCATGATCCTGGAGTCCCGGGATCGAGTCCCGCATCGGGCTCCCTGCTCGGCGGGGAGTCTGCTTCTCCCTCTGACCCTCCCCCCTCTCATGCTCTCTCTATATCATTCTCTCTCAAATGAATAAATGAAATCTTTAAAAAAAAAAAAAAAAAAAACACAGGGACCAAACCCTGCCCAAAACAGGCAAAAAAAACTTTTGCAAATGACTGGACTGAAGGTAAACATGCTCAGCCACAACATTAAGGCACATGCAATACACATAGAAGACACCCCGAAGCACCAGGTTCTAGTCAACAGGAGACAATGTATTGCAGGGCACTACAGGACCTCTTCTTTATAAAGCCACTACTTTCAATATCAAGAGACATAACTGACTTTTGTAACTCATAGAAATAGACACAGAGAATTGGATAAAATGAAGAGATAGAGGATTATGTTTCAAATGAAAGAACAAAACAGAATCACAGCAAGAGAGCTAACTGAAATGGAGATAAGTAATATGCCTAGTAGAGAACTTAAATAGTCATAAAGATACTCACTGGACTTGAGAAGAGTGGAGAACTTCAGTGAGACCATTAACAAAGAGATAGAAAACACAAAAAATAGCCAATCAGAGATGAGGAACTCAATATCCAAAATTAAAAATACACTAGATGGAATAAATAGTAGACTAGAGGAATCAGAACAGATCAGTGACCTGGAGGACAGAGTAATGGAAAGCAATCAAGCCAGGCAGGTGAGAGAAAAAAAAATAATAAAAAATGAAAATAGGGAAATCAGTGACACTATCAAAGGTAATAACATTTACATTATAGGTATCCCAGAAGAAGAGAGAGGGGTGCCTTGTTGGCTCAGTCCGTTAAGAGGCCACTCTTGATTTCAGCTCAGGTCATGATCTCAGGGTCCTGGGATGGAGCCCCATGCAGGGCTCCATGCTCAGCAGGATGTCTGCTTGAGGATTCTCCCTTTCCCCCTGTTTGTGTGCTCGCATACTCTCTCTCTGTCTCTCAAATAAATAAATAAATTTTTAAAGAAGGAGAAAAGAGAGGTTAAATAATATGCAACTAAACAATGAATGAGTCACAAGATATCAAAGAAGAAATGAAAAAATACATGGAAACAAATGAAAATGAAAACACAATGGTTGAAGGTCTTTGAGATGCAGCAAAAGCTGTTCTAGGAGGGAAGTTTACAGCAATGTAGGCCTACCTCAAGAAGTAAGAAAAATCTCAGATAAACCTAAGCCTAACCTTACACCTAAAGGAGCTAGAAAAAGAACAAACAAACCCCAAAACCAGTAGAAGGAAGGAAAAAATAAAGATTAGGGCATAAATAAATGATGTAGAAACTAAAAAAAAAAAAAAAAGAACAGATCAATGAAACCAGGAGCTGGTTCTATGAAAAGATAAAATT
>NW_027705782.1:0-338 GCF_054177405.1 Leptonychotes weddellii | reverse complement strand
TTCATACCAAATAGATCATTCCAGCTTCCTGCTCTTGCTTATCTGTATATTCAAACTCTGACGGTGAGAAAACTTGACCCCACCATCAGCCATACATTTAATTGTTTAGTGCAGAGGCACCAGAATCGTGAAGGTGAGGCGATGGACTCCATGCTGTTCCTGATGCCGGAATCTCGTAGACCACAGTCCTTCCAAAGGCACTGGAAGCAGCTTCCCCCATAACCCCGTCAGTAAGGTTGTCTCCTGTATTTGTGATGTACTTAGATACTCTTGTCAGTCTGCATCCCTCTATGGGATCCCACAAACTCCTAGATTTTTTTTTTTAATTTTATATACAC
>NW_027705781.1:0-338 GCF_054177405.1 Leptonychotes weddellii | reverse complement strand
ATTTATTTATTTATTTATTTTTAGGATGTGAATCACATAGGGTGAAATTTTAGGACTAAATAGATCAGTGAAGGGTAGATTCTCACTCTGAGTTGTCTGTTCTATTTCTCTTTTCTGACTTTGGTGAGGTAACTAGGAGATATATATATATATATATATATATATATATATATATATATATATATATGTTTGACTCTTGGATTCTCTTGACCAGTTAGTAAAGCTGTCAAAATTTTTTTTTTGTTTGCAACTGCAAATGTAACTGAATAAGCTTCAGACTGTGTTCAGTTCCACTGACTCCCAATTTTTCCTGTTTCTCAGAACAGTAACAAAAGCGT
>NW_027705780.1:0-338 GCF_054177405.1 Leptonychotes weddellii | reverse complement strand
TACAGGCAAAGCATTGGATGGGTTAAAGTGACTTGGTTAAAGTCACACATGGTTAGCAAAATGAGGAGCTGACCAAAAACCAGAATTGAAGTCCTGTGTTCTTGCAGAGATCTCCCAGAGCTGTGGGTCTAGAAGAGCAAGGATGATGGTGGCGGCGGGCATAACTGCTGGTGCTCCAGCAGCCTTGGTGGTTCCTACTATTGGTTTGGTTTTGTTGTTGTTGTTGTTGTTTTAAGATTTTATTTATTTATTTGACAGAGAGAGACACAGCGAGAGAGGGAACACAAGCAGGGGGAGTGGGAGAGGGAGAAGCAGGCTTCCTGCTGAGCGATGCGGGG
>NW_027705779.1:0-338 GCF_054177405.1 Leptonychotes weddellii | reverse complement strand
CCCCACCCCCCACTCCAACAACACTCAGTTTGTTTCCTGCAATTAAGAATTCCTCATATCAGTGAGATCATATGATACATGTCTTTCTCTGTTTGACTTATTTCACTCAACATAATACCCTCCAGTTCCATCCACGTCATTGCAAATGGCAAGATCTCATTCCTTTTGATGGCTGAATATGCATGCTTTTTGACAGCGTGTGGTGACCAGCATACCATAGAAGCCTGCAGCTACAAAGCTATTATTTGGTTTTAGTAATAGTGAAGATAATGAGGAACAAAGGAAATGGATAAGAAACAGAATTCACAAACCAAAGATATGATAGCAGAAAATAGTTT
>NW_027705778.1:0-338 GCF_054177405.1 Leptonychotes weddellii | reverse complement strand
TTCAAAATTCATCTATTATTTTACCAATTCCCAAACTTTCCTTGTTTATCTCAAAAAACATACATTTTGGCCTTAGGAATCCAAGGGACTTATATTCTTTTTCTGTCCCTTGAAGTTATGCATCTTATCATGTCTTTTTTTTTTTTTTAAGATTCTATTTTATTTGAGAGAGAGAGTGTGAGTGAGAGAGAGAGCAGGAGCAGGGGGGAGAGGGAGAAGCAGACTCCCCGCTGAACAGGGAGCCCAATGTGGGGCTCGATCCCAGGACCGGAGACCATGACCTGAGCCCAAGGCAGACACTTAACCGACTGAGCCATCCAGCGCCCCTTATCATGTCT
>NW_027705777.1:0-338 GCF_054177405.1 Leptonychotes weddellii | reverse complement strand
TAACCTCTCAACTGTGGAGTGACCTGATTGAGGAGAAGCTAGGCCTACCAACAGTGGGGGCAAATGCAAGGGCCAAAAGTGTGAAGAAGCTTGTTATGTTTGAGGGACAAACAGAAGGGAGCATGGTGGTAGTTTAGTGCACCAACGTGAGATGAAGGGAGGTCAGATGAAGGGAGCTTCGTGCACCAGGGTGAGGTCAGAGAAGCTAGGTGGGCCAGATGTGGCAGGCTCTCACAAGCTGTGGTAGAGTTTGGATTTTGTTCTAAGACTAATGGAAAACTGGAAGATCTTAAGATAGAGATAGATAAGGGGCGCCTGGGTGGCTCAGTTGGTTAAGC
>NW_027705776.1:0-338 GCF_054177405.1 Leptonychotes weddellii | reverse complement strand
TTTTTAAGTAGGTAGGCTCCACACCTAGCATGGAGCCCAATGCAGGGCTTGAACTCATGACCCTGAGGTGAGGATCAAGAATCCAAGGTTCAACTGACTGAACCACCCAGGAGCCACTAGAACTTGCATTTTTCATGTGATGCTGAAACTGCTGGTCTAGAAGCCATACTTTAAGATCCCCCCCCCCATTTTTTTTTTTCCTGATAAATTGTATTGAAAACATTCAGAATGTCAACAAAGCAGTTGCGACTTTTTTCAATTACAGAGTGATACTCAGGTAACAGAACAACAATTATTTTGTGTAAGCTGCATCAGAGACAAGTGAAGATGGAAAAACT
>NW_027705775.1:0-338 GCF_054177405.1 Leptonychotes weddellii | reverse complement strand
GAGCAAAAAGCTGCGTAGGTGAGAACATCTGGGGGAACTGTATTGAGCAGAAGGAAGAAAGAAAGAAAGAGTATGAAAGTTTTGGAAAGCAGGGCTTTTGTGATCACTGGCTAGTTAGTAGGTGACTATGAGCTATTAACAGTATTTGATCAAGGTGTGTTTCCAGAATTTTCACCTGTTTGCATGGGGGTAGGGGGAGTAGAGGCTGAGAGTTGGATGGAGTGGCAAGCTCAGGGTCTTCAGGTAAGAAGTACCTGACACTGAGTGGAGAGAAGGTGGAGAGGAGGCCACCTCTGTGGGAACTGGGAAGTGGAATGAAAAAGGGAGGTTCTCTGAAT
>NW_027705774.1:0-338 GCF_054177405.1 Leptonychotes weddellii | reverse complement strand
TTCTTATGTTAATCCCCATACATTACATCATTAGTTTTAGATGAAGTGTTCCATGATTCATTGTTTGTGCATAACACCCAGTGCTCCATGCAGAATGTGCCCTCCTCAATACCCACCACCAGGCTAACCCATCCTCCCACCCCCCTCCCCTCTAGAACCCTGTTTGTTTTTCAGAGTCCATCGTCTCTCATGGTTCATCAAGAATGCTTTTTTAAAAGCAAATATTCTCTTAAAAGATTTTAATAAGATCATCGAGCTGCCATGAATTCACCTAGTTACCTTCAAAAGAGGCATCTTTTCTTGAAATTATCTAAGCATATAAGAATTGTTCTATTTCC
>NW_027705773.1:0-338 GCF_054177405.1 Leptonychotes weddellii | reverse complement strand
GGTGGGGGGAGGGGCGCAGCCAGCCCTGGTGGCCGCCGCGGCGCCCGTGGCCTCACGTCCCGTCCGGATGACATCCTCGGAGCGCTCTGTCCTCCCCGTGTCCTCACGCCACAGGACGAGGGCAAGGGGAGCCCGGGCTTCCGTGTGTGTCCGCCCAGGGCCGTGATGGCTGGGGAGGCGGCCCACGCCAGGCGGGGGCAGAGCACCTGGCGGGCTCTTCGCGGGGCCTCCCCGCCGCTCCGGGAGCCGGGTCTCCCGTCGTCCCCGCTTTCTGGCTGCAGCAGGCCCCTGTCTGCGGTTACGCCCTGGGGAGGGCTGGGCCCTCCGGCTGAGGCCAG
>NW_027705772.1:0-6121 GCF_054177405.1 Leptonychotes weddellii | reverse complement strand
GTGTTCTCTCTAAAAAAGAAACAAAACAAAACATACAAAAAAACAAGTATCACCGCCTCTGATTTCCCATGAAAATTAAAACTACACAAATAAAAGTGCCTAGCACAGTGCCTAAAATAAATAGATGCTCAATAAACATTAACTGCCTTTTCCCTGGCTTGAAGCCATGTGATTAATGAAGAAATAAGGGGCTTAAGAATTAGACAGGTTTGGGCGCCTGGGTGGCTCAGCTGGTTAAGCGACTGCCTTCGTCTCAGGTCATGATCCTGGAGTCCTGCGATCGAGTCCCGCATCCGGCTCCCTGCTCAGCAGGGGCGTCTGCTTCTCCCTCTGACCCTCTTCCTTCACGTGCTCTCTGTCTCTCTGTCTCTCATTCTCTCTCTCTCAAATAAATAAATAACATCTTAAAAAAAAAAGAATTAGGTTTGAATTCTCACAGTACCACTTGCTGTCTGACTTGGGGCACATTTTTTAATTCCAACTTTAAAATAGAAATAATAACACCCACCTTATGGGGTTAATGTGACAAGTCATTAAAAAATAATGCATAAAGTTGGGGCGCCTGGGTGGCTCAGTCAATTAAGTGTCTGCCTACTACGTCTACTGTCACTGAGCTAACTGGCAGCCTGGCTAGCATGACCTAGCCTTGTGTGGGACTAGGGCTCTTTCCACTATTATTTGTACTTTCCCTAGTTAAGTCATCTACTTACTGAAAAAAGATATATGTTTATTCGTACTAGTACAAATTCACCAAAGGGTCATAATAAGGTGTTAGCATAATCGAAATTTTTCAGGTTTCTGTGGCTATAGAAGTCATTCCTCTGTTAACACCTTTATATAAAAGTAAAAAATATTTAAGCTTTTTCAACAGTTTAAATGGGGGAGGGGGGAGGCTTCCTTTTGTTTTGCTCAACTATCACCGGCAAGTCACCCATATTTATAATTTCCTAAGTGTAACCTGTGTAGGAGTGCTTTTAGAATAGTAAAACTCTAAGATAGCACAACCAATTCAAACTGCCAGCAGCAAACTCTAGCCAACAAATAAAGGGTTGGGGGAAGGAGAAAAGCCGCTCCATTCTTGCTCAACTCAAGGCTAAATACAGTTTAAGTGAAATACAACGCATTGAACATGCAAATGCAGATACAACCATACATGGTGAGTTAAACTATACGTGAAGCACCTGTAAAACACACAGTTTGAGTCAACTCACAGCCTCTGGCTGACAAGTAGAAAACAGGTTTTTAAATGTCTGAAAATCGCAGCTTCAGCGCTTTTGCAACACCTGCTTTTACGATCGGTCACGTGAAGCGAATAAGCAAAACTAACTAGCACTACTAGGGCCACACAACCACTCACAGGCCGGCCTCGTAAACGTATCATCAAGCAAAAAAACAGGCAAACCGGCCGGCCGGAGGCCTTCACCTAACTTCCTTCCAGATGGCAGACGCTGTACGGAGACCATGGTGTTCAAGTAGCCAACCCAAAATAAATAAAGGAATAACTAGGAATTCAGACATCCCCAAAGGTCCTCCTCATCCTTAATCTTTCCAGAGTGTCATCCCATGAAATAGGATTTGTTTGCCACAGAACCCCGCGACCCCTGCTACCCAAGTGTCAGCCCTGCTCACCACCTTCCAGGGACCCCTCGCGGCCAACTTTCCAAAATCCCCAAACCACTGACGCAACTGCTTCCCTCCCTGTAGACTCCATCACCTCTGTTAAGTTTCTGAAACACGTGATTTCGGGACGCAACTTGCTAGAAACAGACTAAACACTTGAACACATTTCCGTGAGCCCTGCAAACCTTGGATCCAAACAATTCCCAGGGAGGGGATGAACGTCACCAAGCTCAGGTGACACTCGTTCAAATCGCCCTAAGAATGGGAGCCAGACCCACCCGGCTGGCCGCCGGCGGCTCTTACCCATTTGTCCAAGGGGACTTGGGCGAGGGACCCGGTGCCCTGGTACAGATCCAGGCTGAGCTGCTCCAGGCTCAGCTTCTCCTGCAGGAAGTGGCCCAGGTACCTTTGCAGGAGGTACCGACAGGCCCTCTTCTTGATGGACTCCGAAAACGGCCAAGGCATGATGAGGGCTGGCAACGGGGCCCGCGGGGGCTGCAGGCGGCGACTCCGGCCCTGGGGCCCAGGTTCCGGCTCCGGGCCGCGGCGGCGGCGCCTCGGGTCCCGGCCCGCGTGCCCGGTCCGCGGCGGGGCCTATGCCCGGGACAGCCCCTCCATGCCCGCTCGGCGCCGGGCGTCCCTCAGGGCGACCCCATCGTCCGCGCCGCGCGGCTCGCGCTAGGCCAGGCGGGGACCAGGCACGGAGGAGTCCCCGTCGCCCCAGGCCCGGGGAGGGAGTGCGGGGCCTCCGCGAGGACCCTAGTAGTCACCGAGAGAGGATGCAAGAGAACACGCGGGGAGGCGGCAGACCCTGAGGCAGGTACCGAGGCGGACTCCTCCACCGCCGCCGCGCGACGAATTTGTTGTCATCCGCGGGGCGCGCTCCCGGTTCTGGGACGCTCCCGGCGCGTTCGCGACACCCACAGTCGCGGCGCGCGGCCCGGCGCTGGCGGAAGTGACGCCACACTAGGGCTGAGGAGGCGGGGAGAAGGGCCCTGAAGGGAGCGGTTCCGGCTCCGAGGGGGCGGGGCGAGGGCGGGAGGCGGGACGGCGCCGCGGGTCGGCTCCAGACGCCTCGGGAGGGAGGAAGAGGAGGACGCGGGGCGCGCGCCGGTGAGTCGCCGCGGGGGAGGCGGCGGGCGGGCGGCCGCCGAGAGCGGCTCGAGGGCGGCCCGGGGGTCCTGCGAGCGGGACGCGGCGCAGCGGACCGGGCCGTGGGGGCCGACGGCGGAAGGGGCCCGGTGCCCGGATTGACAGGGGTCTGGGGGCGCATCTGGCCTGGGACCCCGACCCCAGAAACGGGCGCTCGGAGCGCCACCGGCCCCGGGCGGGGGGCTGCAGCGTCTCTCGGTCCTTCCCGCCACCGCGCCCCCGCCCCCCAGGATTGACCGGTGCCCATTGTCAGCAAGTTATTCGTCCCCCGCCTCTTTCAGGTATTGTTTGCAAAGCTTCATCTTCGGTACTGTTTGCCTAGCGGCTTGCAGTTCACGGAGCGCTTCCTTCGTGCTGGGTGTGCTGCACCGGCCACCGGGAAACTTGAGTTGTGGAGGCATTTGTGGGCAGAACTGCTCTCTCTGCTCGATGCCAGAGCCTCCGGACCCCGCGGAAACCTGAGCGAAGTACTTGTGCTGCTCTGGGAATCTGCGCCACCGTATTTCTGCCTTTTAGGGGGCAGCTCCTGCAGAGGCCGAGCTGCCCTTTAACTTGGTCAACCCGGAAAGGCCTGCGTGCCGGCGTTCGGTACCCAGGAGGCCAGATGCCCAAGGTTAAAATCCAGACTAGCCGAGCTTGAGTAGGGGACGAACCTAAACAGAGCACCGGTACAGAGGGTTTAATTAGGGATAGCGAATTAGGACAGCGGGCTTCAGGAGATTTTATAGATACGTGGGTAACTTGCACCAAGACAGCCCGGAAATGTTGACAGATGCAGGTTCCCCTTTGCACAACCACCTTTGCATTTGAGAACCAGTGTGCTCTCTGGTATGTGTAGTTGCTTAGATTGTTGGTACCCCTCATTCTTTGTAGATTTGTCCCAAGCGTTCTCAGTAACTTCAGTTCCCTTACTCTTCGTTCATTCAAAGATAATTTGTTAAGGGGGCCCATTAAATGAAGGTCTTCACAGTTGGTGATGTGGAAAAGGTAGAAGAGAATTCAGGGAGTTTATGTTCTATGGTGAAAGGGCCATTCCTCTATTCAGTAAATATTTGTTGCCTGCTATGTGCCCGGGACTGTTCTCTGTGCTGGGGATAGAGCAATGAGCAGATTAAGTCCCTGGCCTCATGGAGCTTACATTTTTTGAAGGGAAGGGAAACGGGCAATAATTAAATATACCGTAGGCCATGTGCTGGTAAGTGCTGTAGAAAAAAAGTAAAGTGATATAAAGAGAATGGAGAGGGAAGAGATTTGCCACTTTTATACAGAGGGGTAAGAGAAGGCCTCTCTTACTTAATAAGGTGATGTTTTAGCAGAGTCTTGGAGAACCCTGGGGAGCAAGACATGTTATTTTCCATGGCAAGGGAACAGCAAGTGCAAGGCCTTATGGCAAGGGCATGGTTGGTGAGTTCAAGGAACATCAGTGGGGTGTGAAGTAAAGAGGAGGAAAAGCTGGGGGCTTGGGTGGGGACAGGCCCTCTAGGGCCCTGTAAGGACTTTGGCCTTTAACTCTGGGTAGGTGAATGGGTTTGAGGAAGAGGAGTGACATAATGTGGCCTGAGTTTTTACAGGATCATGCTAACTGCGTTGTGGAAGTGGGAGGACCAAAGGAGAAAAGGCCAGACCAGTTAGAGATTATCGCAGGAATCCAGGCAGCCCCAGGCAGGAACTTGGACTAGAGTAGTTGTGGTCAAGGTAGTAAGAAGCAGGAGATTCTGGATGTATTTTGAAGATGATAAGTAAGACATGTTTATGAATACTAATTTTGCCATAAAAGGAGTATAAACAAAGTGATGAAAAGGTGAAATCTCATCTGGCAGGGAATTAGAATAGGCTTTGTAAGGTTTGAACTGGACTTTTGACAAATGGATACAATTGACTTCTTTCAAGTACAAATGTTAAGTGATTTCCTTTGAAATAGAGAATTGCATTCAGGCTGTCCATGGAATGCCTGAAATTTCAAATATCAGGAGAAGAAAATAAAAATCAGAAGATTTTATAATAACAAACATGCTCCCTTCGAGTGTTACAGGTGTTGCCTTGTATGTTTTATGCTTTCTAGGGGGATGTCAGCATAAATGTTAAGGCTTAGGACCTAGCATTATTATACCTTTAGCTCAAATAGGGTATGAACTCATCCTGAATCACAGCGCTATTTTGTGTTTTATCAAAGAGTACTATCACAAAATGTTAACCCCTAGTGTTAATTAAATGAGGAAGGTGAAGAAAAATGCTCAACCAAGCAAACACTCAACTTTTTAAGAATTCTGTAAAAGGCTTTGAAGTGACAGGTTAGAAGTTACATACCAGAGCTACGTACGTCCTTCAAAGAAATCCATGTTAATGTATGAAACAAAAGAAAAATGGATGACATGCTTTGACCTTTTGAGATTTGCACTTGAGGTAACAGGAATATGATGATAGGGCACGGTTCTGGAAGCTGTACGTATGTTGCCTGCTTCTGGAAGCTGTACAAGACGGCAGCAGCCACAGCACTTTACATGATGTAAAAGGCACCAAACTCAGAGTTAAAATGGCTTGAGTTTCAGGGTCCGCTCTTCTTTAACGATCTTTTTAATATATTATAATAAACAGATAATATTTCTTGAGCTTAGCACCATGCTAAGCACTTTCCATATGTACTTGTGGTATTCCATCAAGTGATGCTGTGGTTAGCTTCGTTTTAGAGAGGAGGAATGTGTGACCAGAGAGATTCAAAGATCTTGCCCCAAGTCCCAGAGTAGGTAGCAGAGCTGAGATGCTTGCCATGTTCGAGACCCTTTAACCACCGCACCTCCTGGCTGGCCACTTCTTCATGTTGAGAACATTTTCCAGACTGTGATACATGATAAAAATAAAAAGTCACCCTGATTAAGATAGTGCATTCTAGCCCTCTGCTGACGGTTGGGATGTCACCTGTAAAAGTCAGTCTCAAAGTGAAAATTGGAAATCTGTATACTGCTCTTGAAATCATTCTGCTTCTATTCTTTTTTTTTTTTAAGATTTTATGTATTTGAGAGAGAGAGCACGAGTTGGGGGGTGGGCAGAGGGAGAGGGAGAAGCAGACTCCCCAAGCAGGGAGCCTGACGCAGGGCTCCAACCCAGGACCCTGAGATGGTGACCTTAACCAGACACTTGACCAACTGAGCCACCCAGGCACCCCTGCTTCTGTTCTTTTGTCATGCTGTATATATATAACTTGTCATCAAGGACAAAGCTCCAGTCTTTTTTCAGCTCTTTGATGCTATAAATTTGTGATGAAACAACAAAGTATTAAATCAAGTAGAGAATAAAGAACTTAGTGATAAATACCTTGATATTCAGTTCATCAGTCCTCCAGAACACTAAC
>NW_027705771.1:0-338 GCF_054177405.1 Leptonychotes weddellii | reverse complement strand
CTGACCCCTCCCAGGCTCCCCTTCCTCTGGCCACCCCCCAGGCTCCTCTTCCTCTGGCCTTCTCTGCTTGTCCCCTCTGTGCGGCCCCTCGGGCTTCCTGCTGGTTCTTCCAGGGCTGTTCTGTCCCCCTGGCTCCCCACGCTTTTCTCTTTCTCATCTCCTGTCTGTCTCTGGGTCACCCCCTCAGTTTTCTCCAAAAAGGGGCCCCAACTTGCCCTTGGGGGCATGTGGGCAGGGCAGACTTGGTGGGCGCTCTGAACTCATCTGGCCTCCCCCGACAAGCAGCTCTCTTTAAGGAGTCTGGATTCGTGGTGTGAAAATATAAAGGCTCTTTCATT
>NW_027705770.1:0-338 GCF_054177405.1 Leptonychotes weddellii | reverse complement strand
TATAGACATGCAAGGGCTCCAAATATTTACCTCACATGCCCCTTATTTAAGATGCCACTGTAAAGTGTGTTCCACAAAATAAAGGAGTTATAACAAAAATAATCACAACAGAGAGAGCAGCATGGGACACACAAAAGAGGGACCCTACAGAAGGAAGTCACAGAATGAGTGTCAGCCTGGAGACCAGCACTCTGTAATAATCCGGGGGACCAAGGACAACAACACTCAGCCACAACCACAGACTAAGTAAAACTCTTCCTCCTAGAAAAACAAAGACTAAGATTGCTTACCACCAAGACTCCTTCACTAGGGAAATGTTAAAAGACATTTTTTTTTTT
>NW_027705769.1:0-338 GCF_054177405.1 Leptonychotes weddellii | reverse complement strand
GTTCAAAGGAGAATGGGCGGAGAGCTCAGTGCTGTTGGGGAAGTTGTTGATTTTCATCCTGTGGCAGCCACTGAGTGAGCTGAGTTGTGTGCAGGCATCCAGGTCCCTTTGGAGCCCAGCCCGTCTGGGAGCTCCAGGAGCACAGAATAGGGCCCCCCCTCAGAACCCCTGTTTCAGACCTCAGAGAGACCGTCGCACATTGCATGCTTTTGGCTGTTGGTTCAGGGTTTGGGCCTCAGAACCACCGGTTCAAGGAGTCGGCTGGCACAGCCCTTGGAATTGGAGCGGATTCCTGTTGGCTGCGTGTCCCCCTGTCACTCAGCTCCTTACTCCTCTGG
>NW_027705768.1:0-338 GCF_054177405.1 Leptonychotes weddellii | reverse complement strand
CTGCTGCCGCGTCAGTGGCGCGGTGACCTGCACCGGCTGCGGGAGCCGTAGGGACGACGCCGGCGGACCGAGAAGCCGGGAAATGGTGAGCGTGCGGGGCCGGGTGTGCCAGGACGGGGCGGAGGGGCTGGCAACGGGCCGCGGCGAGACCCGACCTCCCACGGGAGCCCCGGAGTCTGCGGAGCCGAGTCCCCGGTGGCGCCGCTCGGACCTCCGTCCCCTCCGGCGCGCGGCGTGCGGGCTGGGCGGGCAGCCGGGACCCCGGAGTCCTGTCCGGTCCCTGCGCGCGGCCGCGTCTCCCCCGATCGTGCAGTGACCACGGGGAGGGTCGTCAGGGG
>NW_027705767.1:0-338 GCF_054177405.1 Leptonychotes weddellii | reverse complement strand
TAGAAGGAATGTAAGTTCATATAGGCATTTTGGAAGACAGTTTTGCAGTGTACATCAAAAGATTTAAAAGTTTGGGGTGCCTGGCTGGCCCAGTCAGTAGAGCATTTGACTCTTGATCTCAGGGTTGCAAGTTCAAGCCCCACGTTGTGGTAGAGATTACTTAAAAATAGAATCTTAAAAAAAAAAACAAAAACCAAAAACAACTTAAAATTTCATGTTAACATTAACCAGTACTTCTGATGACCTAACGAAAGATCTTAGTTTAGAAATAAATTTTTATGACGAACCATGAGAGAAGATGGACTCTGAAAAACAAACTGAGGGTTCTAGAGGGGAGG
>NW_027705766.1:0-338 GCF_054177405.1 Leptonychotes weddellii | reverse complement strand
CAAAATTGTTATCATCATCCTTGATGTTATCTCTTTTACCCTCCAGGCAGCAGAGAAGCTTTCAGAGAAGGAAAACCTGTGTCTTCTGATAGAGGAAATGGGTGGCATTGATAAAATTGAGGCTTTGCAACTTCATGAGAACCCTCAGGTTGCCCTGACTGCTTTGAACATTATCGAGAACCATTTTTCTGAGGGAGAAGAAAGTGGCACAGTATTACCAGCCCTGGACCAAGATCATGAATTCTTAAACTGCTTAACAAAGCAATACCAAGGCCCCACAACTCCTAAACCAAGGAGCAAACCCTAATGGGTAACTTCTTTAAGAACCTTCTATGTCT
>NW_027705765.1:0-338 GCF_054177405.1 Leptonychotes weddellii | reverse complement strand
GTCCTGAGACCACACTGTCCCGCGAGGGTTCCATCCTCCACTTAGCCACTGGAGCGACATCCCTCAGCAGAGCCAACTTCTAAAAGTTCCGATTTTGTGCTCCTCTGCTCTATCACTTGCCAGTAGCAGCCGATGGAGGCCCCCTCCCCCGCTGTCTCTCCTCCCAAATATTGCCTCGGATTCACTTCTCCGCATGGCCTACCTTCCAGAAAGTGGTTGCTTTTCTGTTCAGAGAGTTGTTGCTGTTCTTTTCTTTGATCTCCTGTTGAGTTCATAGGTTTTCAGAATGGTTTGATCCCTATCCAGCTGAATTCCTGGGACCAGACGAAATCCAGGTC
>NW_027705764.1:0-338 GCF_054177405.1 Leptonychotes weddellii | reverse complement strand
TTTTTTTTTAAAGATTTTATTTATTTGTCAAAGAGAGAGAGAGAGAGAACATGCAGGGGGAGTGGCAGGCAGAGGGAGAGGGAGAAGCAGGCTCCAGACTGGGCAGGGAGCCCAAGGTGGGACTCAATCCCAGGACCCCGGGACCATGACCTGAGCCAAAGGCAGACGCCTTAACTGACTGAGCCACCCAGGCACCCCAAACGTGGGTTTTAGACACGACTTGTGGTTCAGGGGATATAACACAGCGCCTATCGGGCCTCCATGCTTTGAATGTGCTCTTGCTTTCCCCTTCCATCTGTCTGGGGAATATCCAGTCAGCGATAGATCTGGCTCAGGTG
>NW_027705763.1:0-338 GCF_054177405.1 Leptonychotes weddellii | reverse complement strand
GGTCTCTGGCCGCACTCCGTGCTCACCCGGTCTGTGACCGAGCATTTCTATCTCTGGCACCCGACTCAGTGTGGAGTACCCAAACCCCGCAGATCCCTGCGGTGCGCTCCCATGCTGCTCCTTCAGGGGGAGGAAGGGCAGTCTCCCCAGATCTGCCACTTGTTGGGTCCCTGCTGGAAGAGCAGTGGCCCAACTGTGCCGCGGATCACGGTCTATGGCAACCCCAAGCTGAGAGCCCACTCCTTAGCTCTGTCTCTGCAGCCAGCTTCCCTGCTCCAATACCTGGGAGCTCCGCTGCACTCAGGCACCCCCGGTCTTCCTGTGACCCCGAGTGTCCT
>NW_027705762.1:0-338 GCF_054177405.1 Leptonychotes weddellii | reverse complement strand
GGGGGATGGGTTAGCCTGGTGATGGGTATTAAAGAGGGCACGTTCTGCATGGAGCACTGGGTGTTATATGCAAACAATGAATCATGGAACACTGCATCAAAAACTAATGATGTAATGTATGGTGATTAACATAATAATAAAAAAAATAAAAAAAGATATTTGGATGAAAAATGAAAAAAAAACTGGTGGACTGAACACACATTATCTTCACTATTTCCTGAAACCCTACTAAAATGGCAAGGATTCTTTTTTTGGGGGGGTAATAAATCTTTAAGGATAAAGAGAATAGGAAAGGAAATAACACCAAACACATTATTCTGAAGTGGAAAAGCAGATGG
>NW_027705761.1:0-6122 GCF_054177405.1 Leptonychotes weddellii | reverse complement strand
ATTTTCAACTTTTTGAGGAACCTCCATACCATTTTCCACAGTGGCTGCACCAGCTTGCATTCCCACCAACAGTGTAGGAGGGTTCCCCTTTCTCTGCATCCTCGCCAACATCTGTTGTTTCCTGACTTATTTTAACCATTCTGACTGGTGTGAGGTGGTATCTCATTGTGGTTTTGATTTATATTTCCCTGATGCCGAGTGATGTTGAGCACTTTTTCATGTGTCTGTTGGCCATTTGGATGTCTTCTTTGGAGAAATGTCTGTTCATGTCTTCTGCCCATTTCTTGGTTGGATGATTTGTTCTTTGGGTGTTGAGGTTGGTAAGTTCTTTATAGATTTTGGATACTAGCCCTTTATCTGATACGTCATTTGCAAATATCTTCTCCCATTCTGTCGGTTGTCTTTTGGTTTTGTTGACTGTTTTTGCTGTGCAAAAGCTTTTTATCTTGATGAAGTCCCAATAGTTCATTTTTGCCTTTGTTTCCTTTGCCTTTGGAGATGTGTCTAGCAAGAATTTGCTGCGGCCGAGGTCAGAGAGGTTACTGTCTGTGTTCTCCTTTAGGATTTTGACGGATTCCTGTCTCACATTTAGATCTTTCATCCATTTTGAGTCTATCCATTTCTAATTTAAAAATCTAAAAGGAAATTCATTTGATCTGATAAAGGCTATGTATCATTCTAAATGATGAAATATATTTTTTAAAGATTTTATTTATTTGGGAGAGAGAGACAGTGAGAGAGAGCACAAGTGGGTAAGAGAGGGAGAAGCAGGCTCCCCGCAAGCAGGGAGCCCGATGCGGGGCTTGATCCCAGGACCCAGGGATCATGACTTGAGCTGAAGGTGGACACTTAATCGACTAAACCACCCAGGCCCCTCCAAATGATGAAATATTAAAACCGTATCAATGAATACCAGAAACCGAGCAGAAATGTCTGCTAGGACCATTATTGTTCAATAGTGTCTTAGCAATGTAATACTAGCAATACAATGAATCAAGAAAAACAAATGGTTGATAGAAAATAGTGGGGAGAGGTGTTTTTTGTTTTTGCTTTTTTTGGCTGATGCCATAAAACAATATGTAGAAATGGAAATGAAAGAAAGAAAGATAACACCTACAAAACACCTAAAATAAATTAAAAAGTACAGGGCCTATTCGAAGACTTAAAAACGTAAAATTAAAAATAGAAATTTAATGTATTTCCACTTATAAATGAACAAGAGGCTATGGGGAGTTGATAAAATTATTTTAAAAGTCATGTGAAAAATTAATGACAAAATAAACATGAAAAGTATTAAAAAAAAAAAAAAAAGGTAAGGGGTGAATTTACCCAGCAGGTATCAGAGGACTAAGTAAAATCAAATAAAAATAATATGGACTTAAGAATAAACAAATATACCAATAGAACAAAACAGCGAATCCAAAAACAGATCCCAGTAGTCAAAATATTTTAATGCAAAGCAGAGGTGGCATTTTTATCTAGTAAGAAAAGGATAGTTTGTATCAGGAGTCAATACACTATGGCCTGCAAGCCAAATTGTGCCCCACCCCTGTTTTTGTAAATAAAGTTTTACTGGAACACAGCCATGTCCATCATCTGCAAATTGTTTGTGGCTGCTTTCAGGCTACAGAGTTATACAGGTGCAACAGAGACCATCGGGCCTGCAAAGTAGAAAATATTTACTATCTGGCTCTTCAAAGTTTACCAGACCCCAGCTTATTTAATAAATGATCTTATTACAATAAGCCAGCAGATGGAAGGAAAAAAAGATGTACCTCTGTATTTCACACAGTACATAAAAATAAATTCTAGATGAATTAAAGATATACATATATAAGAAACATCTATCTTACAAGAGAAGCTAGGTCAGATAATGATGTACACAACCTGCAGAGAGGGGCTACTTAACAAAAAAATACATGTACTACTAATTTAAAAAAAGATATAACTGGCTATCTTTCATCTAAAAATATTATCAAAAACAAACAAAAACCAAAAAACAAAATAGTAAGTGCTGGTGATGATGTAGAGAAATTGGAACTCTTGTGCACTATTAGTAGGAATGTAAAATGGTGAAGCTGCTATGGAAAACAGTATCCTGTTTGGATGGCAGCTCCTCAAAACTTAAAAAACAGAAGTAACCATATGATCCAGCAATTCCACTTGAGTATATATACCCAAAAGAACAGAAAGCAGAGTCTCAAAGATACCCACACACCTATTGTGATGGTAAATTTTCTGTGTCAATTTGGTTGGGCTGTGGGGCCCAGATAAATACAGTTAAATATGTATTATAAATTACTCAGTATTTTTTTTTGAAATGACTGAAAAACAAAATTAAAGGCAAAAGGTTTACTACCCATTACGTCCCTGCTCTTTTTCTCTGGCCTCTTCTGTTATATGTTACTGCAAGATATCAACTAAAATGGAAAATACTGGAAGAAAAGAATCTCAATTTCTCACCCAAACTGCCACAACCCTGGAGGAGGAGGAACCCTAACAAACACCACCATAATTTGCCACACAGTTCTACTGTTCTCACTTTTCAAAATTCATAAATCAGCATTTCTGAAAACAATCTAAAATTCTGACTCCTTCTTCAGTCTAGGAAGTGCCAAGTTAATCTCTGACATCATTTAACTGATAAACAACTTCCAAAAACAACTAAGAATCATGTTAACTTTCTTAGAAAACAAGTACTATTTATCAGCTTAAAACTAAAACTAATACCGTTAGGTTGTTTCTAAGAGGATTCTCTGAATTTATTTATAACCTCTAGAATAACATACAGAACAAAGTAGATGATTAAGTAATCTTTATTGAATAAATACGAATGGATATTCAGATTACTAAAAATCTTCAGAGGATAAAAAGAAAACTTAATATGGTCTAACCCTTTCGTTTGCAACCTTATTTTCCCCCAACTCTGGGCTCAAGACTTACAATGTCCCCTCTGCCTACAAAGCTCTTCTCATCACTCTTTGCCTTCCTTAATTTGACCCATCCATCAACTCTTCAAGAGACATTACACTTCATCAACAAAGCCTTCTCTGCCCTCCCAAACTAGATCAAATTCTCCTTAGAGGATTTAGGCTTCTGTTGTATTATACACCTCTGCTTCACAGCACCAATCATTCATAGTGGTGATTTTACATTTGTTTGTATACTTACTTGATTAGTTTCTTTCCACCTTTGAACTACAAGCTCTACAAAGGGTGATGTATAATATTAATCAACATTTGTATCTCCCATACTGTGCTAGCACAGAGCATGGGATGCAAATATCTATGAGTCAATGAACTCGTTGAATGAATAAATGAATAAAATAAACTTCTCTTACAAGAAGTATATTGGCAGCATAACATATATGAATCCATTGCTTCTTGAAAGACATAACAAAATGTGTCTAATTTTCACTCTACAACCTAAATACCAATGCCTGAGGACTTCACGGTCACTTTACAAATCTTTTTAACAGATATCCTCATTCACCATCTGTTTACATGTGCTATTCTAAATAACATTTAGGTTACATTTCTGAAACACTTTCTGCCATCAACCTCATCTCTAGAATACCAGCTAATATGAAGCACCTGGATTTCAGGAACACAGACCCGAAACTCATACACCAAACTAAACTGTTATGTAAATGACAGAAATGACACATTTTGGTCCATAATTGATCTCTAGACTACTTTTGTACCTATTTTACTTGTACCACTAAAAAGTCTGTCACTAGATTATAGTCATTTTGAGCCCATACAATCAAACTACAGATGAAAAACAACTGAAGTTTTCCAACAATCTGAACACAAGGCAGCTTTTAGAGAGTCTTGACAGTTAGAGGTCTTCAAGGTTTCTATCAGTTTATTTGGTCAAGGTGGACTTCACTTTATATGATAAGTATGTCCTGAAAATTCTGTAAACTTAATTATACTTTGTAAGTCTTACCTAGGTCTGATTTCTAGTTCTTTCACATTTCATTTGTGTGCCCCTGAGTCAATAACTTAAAATCCCTCAGCTTCAGCCTCCTCACAGGTAAAATGAGACAATGATCCCTACTTCATATCGTAGTTCCGAGGCTTCAAAAGATGTAGTGAGCCTGACTCAAGGATGCTCAGTACCCCTTCCTTTTCATACCCCTTGCTACACAGGAATTTTATTATGATTCTGCAAAGAAAAATATTTTAGTAAAAGTGGTGTCTTTCATTTATCTTAACAGACCTAGATTTTCAGGTTCTGCTTAAATTTATTATTAATTTAAGGTCTCAAATAGCACAGAGATTTATATCTAGTATGTTAAAGAAATGAAAGGTTCAGATTCATCAAAATATTGCATAAGTAAAAGCTACACTGAATGGAATATCCTAACCATACAAACGAATCTGCTATAAAGGAGTCAGCAACAGAAACCTGCATTACCCTTTAGACCATATAATTACAAGAAAACAAAGCAGAGCCCATCTTTCTTTGGTCAAGGCATGAATGAAGATTCAAAAATACAAAATAGAGAAATGGAAAAAGCCAAGAATGGCAAAAGAAAGGAAATGGGCAAAAACTAAGACTTCTAAATTTTTATATTCACATCGCTTCTCGGCCTTTTGGCTAAGATCAAGTGTAAATTTTTATATTCACTTACAAACCTTACTCCTAAAATTTTAATCAAATTCAAGTAAGAACCTAGCTGGAAAGGCATAAAGCTAACAGGAAAGTTGACTCCTCCTGTTTGAGGAAAAACTACCAACTTCCTGGCACAGGAAAGATCAGGCAGCAAGCTCTTTCCTAACAGAGTCCCCACCTGGCAGCCATGTTTTGTCAAGCACATTTTAAGAATTCTCTAGCTTCCCACTTTCAATCTAATTATAGAACTTTATAAAACCATTTTTTCTCTCTCTCACACACATTCTCTTTCTTTTCCCTCTCCCCTCACATTCTCTCTCTAAATCCTTCCTCTGTTGTGATACCACAAAGAGAGGTATGAATACATCTGACAATTTTTCCCTGAACATATTGATAAATATTAAAAGAACACCTCCACTCTGTACATCTGCACCATGATTCTAACAATAATAACCCCTACAGAATAAGTAACGATAGTATGATATACTTTCCCTATAGGAGCTTAAAATATTCACAGTATAAAAACCATAGTAAAGTATATATGCCAGAAGCTGCCTATCCAAGTAAGTACTAGGAGGTATATAGCTCAGAATAGTTTTGAAACTACTCTTTGGGGAATGTCTTTAGAGTTTGTGTTATATTTTATTCCACAAATAAGCTATTTTGCTAGGATCCGGGAATGCATTATAGTACATTACTATGGAACTCATGGTACAACAGAATAGCCCCAAATCAACTACTGATGACAGATGGAATGATTTAATGAATTAACAAATATTCACAAATGCCTATTACATGTCAGGCTCTTTTCTAGACCCTGGACAGACAGCATGAACAAAACAATTACCCTGCCTTCATGAAAAAGATAAACCACCTTCATTTTTAGAAGTGATTAAGTCATAAAGCACTGTAAAGGAAATGTTTGTTGTACAAACAATACATTTGCTCTGAAGTCAGGAGTTTAAAAAAAATAAGAGTGTCACTGATAGAATTATATAAACCTGTAATATGGCTTCTTTGAAGAAAAACTTTAACCAGATATATAAATTCACACAGTCATGCCCCTTTCGTTTTATGGATGAGGAAACAAAGGCCCAGCCAGGCGGAGTAACCTGCTGTGGATGCACAGCTTGTCAGTGTCAGACCTCCCACAGAGCTGTGGAGGCCCTCCCTTCTAGTTCAGTGCTCTTTCTAGGAAACACAACTTTTTTTTTTCAAGGACAAGTGCTTTAGCCTTTATGTCTCCAACATTTTCCAACCTTCTGAGCTCAATGAGGTTTACACGTAGTCACAAACTGTAAGACTAGGAAACACAAGCAGAAAAAGGTCAAAACAATTTTCTACTAAGTGAATAAAACAAAATTGTGATATGGACACTATTGTACACTGTTGTTTTTTTTTTAATTTTATTATGTTATGTTAGTCACCATACATCATTGGTTTTTGATGTGGTGATCCACAATCCATTGTTTTCGTATAACACCCAGTGCTCCATGCAGTAC
>NW_027705760.1:0-338 GCF_054177405.1 Leptonychotes weddellii | reverse complement strand
GCCATCTTGCTCCGCCCCCTCCTACAAAACTTGATCTTTTTTTCGATACCAGCCACCTGTGACTCTCTCTTTTTATCTACACACACACACACACAGAAAGCCATCAGGGTCCTTCTGTTCTCTGCCTCCTTCAGCCTCCTCTCAGGAAGAAATCCAATGAATTACTTTATACTGTAATATAGATGACTGATAAGACTATGTATGACCTTTCCCCAGAACACTTTCATTATAAAAAAGGAACTAAAATATAAATCAAAAAAAGAAATATCTCAATTGGAAATCAAGTCAGTAAGCAATTGCGTAAGATTGTGGGGAAGGTCACCAGGGACTTAGACCCT
>NW_027705759.1:0-338 GCF_054177405.1 Leptonychotes weddellii | reverse complement strand
TTTTTTTTAAAGATTTTATTTATTTATTTGAGACAGAGAGAATGAGAGACAGAGAGCATGAGAGGGAGGAGGGTCAGAGGGAGAAGCAGACTCCCTGCCGAGCAGGGAGCCCGATGCGGGACTCGATCCCGGGACTCCAGGATCATGACCTGAGCCGAAGGCAGTCGCTTAACCAACTGAGCCACCCAGGCGCCCTACATATTTTTTTTTTTTTTTAAAAGCATTTACTTGGGGTCATTTCTTCAGCAGGAGTGGTTAATTTACCCTGAACAACTCAGGTTTCTATTTATTGGAGCCCATTTTGACACATTTTGAAGATTCAACAGGGATAAAGTTTC
>NW_027705758.1:0-338 GCF_054177405.1 Leptonychotes weddellii | reverse complement strand
GCCTGGGTGGCTCAGTTGGTTAAGCGACTGCCTTCGGCTCAGGTCATGATCCTGGAGTCCCTGGATCGAGTCCCGCATCGGGCTCCCTGCTCAGCAGGGAGCCTGCTTCTCCCTCTGACCCTCCCCCCTCTCATGTGCTCTCTCTCTCTCTCATTCTCTCTGTCTCAAATAAATAAATAAAATCTTAAAAAAAAAAAAAGAAAAACAATGACAACAACAACAAACTGACCTATAACTCTATGTCACCATCTTGGCCCAGGAGCCCTATGTTCTGCATTCTGGGTGAGTCACACCCTTGCTTCTCCAGCCCTGATCTCATCAGGGACGCTACAAAAGAG
>NW_027705757.1:0-338 GCF_054177405.1 Leptonychotes weddellii | reverse complement strand
TTTTTTTTTTTTTAAAGATTTTATTTATTTATTTGAGAGAGAGAGAATGAGAGACAGAGAGCACGAGAGGGAAGAGGGTCAGAGGGAGAAGCAGACCCCCTGCTGAGCAGGGAGCCCGATGCGGGACTCGATCCCGGGGCTCCAGGATCATGACCTGAGCCGAAGGCAGTCGCTTAACCAACTGAGCCACCCAGGCGCCCTAATCTTGGCTAAGTTTTAGCAGCTTCTGGTTTTTGAGGAATTGGTCCATTTCTTCTAAGTTTGCAATTTCTGAGCATGAAGTTGTTTGTAATATTCCCCTTTATCCTTTTAATAGGTACAGGATCTGTTCTGATATC
>NW_027705756.1:0-338 GCF_054177405.1 Leptonychotes weddellii | reverse complement strand
GCACCACCATGGGGGAGGTAGGGTGACCATAGGAAAGTCCCCAGGCAGAGCACACAGGCTGCCCAGGATGCTCAGGGGCACATGGACAGTCTCAGGGCCACAATTCAGCCAACAGACATGGAGAGGGAGGGTCTCCTTCAAACCTTCCTGGCGGCCCCAGCCATCCGATCTCCCACCAGTCCTCTCTTCAGAGGACACATAGGAAACCCCCTTCCCACCTGGGAACTGAGCTCCTGAGACACCTGATCCTGGGTCTCTGTCCCTGGAAGCAGAGGCCGGGCTGGGGACACCCAAGGATGTGCCATGGGTCCCTCACCAGTCATCACCCGGCCTGCCTC
>NW_027705755.1:0-338 GCF_054177405.1 Leptonychotes weddellii | reverse complement strand
GATGATTACAGAATATTTGTTCATCTTTGTGATCCAGTGAATCAGAGACCTGTTTCTAACTCGAATTTATTTTGTTAGTTTTCATGGATCCTATAGCTAAAAAAAAGTACCCCTTACAGGTGTATTATATAATATAAGATGCATATTTTTGCACATTTAATGAAATATGCATTTCATGATCATAGATATAAATCCACATATCACGTAGTCTTCTTGGTAATTTTGAGAATCTGGGATGAAGGTCTAATTTTTTTTTCTTTTTTTTTTTTTTATTCTTACGTTAATCCCCATACATTGCATCATTAGTTCTAGATGAAGTGTTCCATGATTCATTGTTC
>NW_027705754.1:0-338 GCF_054177405.1 Leptonychotes weddellii | reverse complement strand
AGTGGTAGTGACTGGGAGAGAGCAGGAGAGAAGCTTCTAGAATGCTAGTTACATCCTATTACTTGCCCAATTACATGAATATGAGTAATTTTTAAAAACTAATTGTGGGGCACTTTTCTGTATGTATATTACACTTCTTTGAAATTATTTGCTGATAAAAAAAAGGTCGCAAAGAGAGATGCCTGATAAAAACACAGGTCATCTTATTTTATTAGGTGAAGACAAGGACTGTGATTGATTCAAGGACAATGGGTTTTAAAATTATATCTGATTTTGCTCACTAAACGTGAGATGAAAATTTGTGGGTAAACATTTTGCTAAATTGAATCTTGGTTATT
>NW_027705753.1:0-338 GCF_054177405.1 Leptonychotes weddellii | reverse complement strand
GTCAAGAGTTGGATGCTCAACTGACTGAGCCACGCAGGGACCCCTGTCTCTGATTTCTAGAGGCTTTTAGACTTTTCTCTTCATTATTGTTTTGCTTAAAATACAGTACAATCTACACGTGTGCTCTGTGGTATATAAGTGTGTGGAGTGGAGGAAGGTGTTTGCAAGAACATGTGACCCCATGTATACACCACTATAACGGTGACCTGACTGGTTAATACCTGGTGAACATCACTGTTGCAAACACTTATGTATGAAACTTACTTTCTTTTTTGGTTTACCAATGGCTAGCGTTCCAGTGAATGGACACACCAAAAATTAGCAAACCTTTTTTTTTT
>NW_027705752.1:0-338 GCF_054177405.1 Leptonychotes weddellii | reverse complement strand
GGGTGGCGCGGGGCTCGAGGGTGCGGGCTCCTCCCGCGGGGACCCTTCCCCACTGTGTCTCCACCGCGTCCCCACCAGGTCCCCGCCGCCCTCGGCCTTGCTGGACTGGTCAGCCGGCGTGGGGTCCCCCTAGACCGCAGGGTCCGGGGCAAGCGTCCTCGGGGGTGGGAGGCGGGGTATGTCCAGAGCCGGTTAGGGGGGTGAGGGGTGGTATGCGGCCGGCTCTGCGCGCGGGGGGCGCCAGGACCCTAGATGCTGCGCGTCCTGAATTAATGGCCTCGGACGCTCTCCCAGAGCCCGCTAGAGTCTCTGGGCGCTGCTGTAGGGACGGGAAAGCC
>NW_027705751.1:0-338 GCF_054177405.1 Leptonychotes weddellii | reverse complement strand
GGCACACTAGGGGCGCCTGGGGGGCTCAGTCGGTTAAGAGTCTGCCTTTGGTTCAGGTCATGATCCCGGGGTCCTGGGATCGAGCCCCGTGTCGGGCTCCCTGCTCAGTGGGGAGCCTGCTTCTCCCTCTGACCCTCCCCCGCTCTCATGTGCTCTCTCTCCCTCAAACAAATAAATAAAATCTTAAAAAAAAAAAAAAGGCTCATTTATTTAAAATAGTGAGTGGCAGAAGCACCCAGGAGGGCTTGAGCAGTGAGGAAACATCACTGTCATGAAAGTTATTTTTTTAAATCTTGGGAGCAAGGTGGCGTACCCTAGAGGCTGGTGGGAGCTGCCAG
>NW_027705750.1:0-6122 GCF_054177405.1 Leptonychotes weddellii | reverse complement strand
TGTAGAAATCAAGCTTATTAAAAATAAAGCCCCTGGAGTTCCACTTCTGGCATGTGGAGTTCTGAGGATCTGCAACTCAGTGGAACGGGTGAAAATTATGAAAAACAACCATTTAAAGTCTCTGGAAATGGCCTTATGGACATTCAGCAAATGAAGAAGCATTATTTAAGAAATCTAAATCTCCTTAAGAACTGAAAGAGTCTGTGGTATTTGAACCAAGACCCTCCACCTTCCTCCCATCTCCATACTCAGAGAGTTGGAAACTCTAGTGGGTTCTGGTACTGTAACCAATCTAACATGAGTTTGCTCCATCGTAAGTCACAAATAGAAGCTACACCAGGTGGAGTTGTCAGGCAAAGGAAACTTTATTTGCAGCAAATAGGGAGATCACTGGGAATCACTTCCGAAGTTATGACTCCTAATCAAGGGTGATTGGGCTCCTTTTATTTGAGGTTAGGATGAATATTTAGTTAGGGGAGCCTTGGTCATCTTTTTTTTTTTTTTTTTTTTAAAGATTTTATTTATTTACTTGAGAGAGAGAGAGCATGAGAGGGGGAAGGGTCAGAGGGAGAGGCAGACTCCCCGCCGAGCAGGGAGCCCGATGCGGGACTCCAGGATCATGACCTGAGCCGAAGGCAGTCGCTTAACCAACTGAGCCACCCAGGCGCCCCGAGCCTTGGTCATCTTATGTAGAGGCAGGCATAAGGTCTCACATGCGTCTTAAGGAAACATGCCTATACATACATAGTATGTTATGTTAATGAGGCTGTCTTCCTCCTTGGGCAGAGAATTCGCATTATAATGAGGTAAGGTCACTGTCGGTCAGTCCGTGGTCCACCTGTGCAGGTATGAGCTTAAGCTCAAACTGGTCTGGGTGGTCTGGGCCTCAGGAGCTCTTCATCAGGGCATTCGTTATGACTTGAGGGGTAGTTTTTGTTTCCATCACAGATGCTATTTGCTAAAGATAAGCTGGAAAGAAGAATTTAAGGAAAATGTCGGGGGAAGGTCAGGGGTGCATGCAGATTGGCTGTAAAGGTCAGGTCTTGGGGTTTGCTGGTAACAGTACAGCCTAGACCACTGGCTTTGCTCTGCCCGGGGCTTCTAGTTAGAGGGCTATCTTTCTGTAAGGGTGTTTCTCATCTTGCCCCCAGCTATCTTTTATTGAAACTAAGTTCCAGCCCACTGTGTGTGAGAGGGGGTGGCTCCCTTTTGAGGACCACCCCCGCCCCGCTGGGGCAGGGCTACCGCTGAGAATCCTGGGGCTCTCCTTACCTCACTCCAGACTGTGGCACGGGAAGAGGGCAGCGCAGGAGACTGGGGAGCTTGCAGGAGGGAAATGGGGAAAGACAGCTGGGAGGAGACTGCCTGAAGTCAAAACACATTTCAGACATTGACCTTGGGAACTATTGTTCCTTGAAAGAAACCTGAAATTGGTTAGCTACGTCTGTACAATAATTGATGCCCCAGTTGAAAATAAGAGAAGAATCAGCTTGCAGTTAGTGGAGTTTAGCAGCTGGGTGTGTTCTAGGGGAAGAGGCAGTCCAAGATAGCCCTGCCAGAACCAGTCATCCCAGGGTGACTGTCCACATTCTCAAGGTGGTGATCCCTGAGGAGCAATGTCAGAGCTTCAGGATCCAGGCAGGGAAGAGTGGGAGAATAGATTTCATTAGAATAATCTAGCCAGTCACTACACAAGTAAATAATAATAAATTCCAGACGGGTGAACATTACTCAGATTTGCTAAAATATATTATCTAAAAGATTCAGTTTCTAACAGAAAATTATGAGACATGCAAAGAAACAACAAATCATGACATACCATCTCAGACAACAGGAACTTGTATAAAAAAATCCTAAGGGATCCTAAAAACTATTAGAACTAATAGGGTTGCAGGATGAATATATACAAATCAATTGTATTTCTGTACGCTTGCAGTGAACAATCTGAAAAAGAAATCAAGACAACTCTATTTATAATAACATAGAAAAGAATAAAATGCCTAGGAATAAATTTAACAAAAGAAATGCCAAACTTACACTCTAAAAACTAAAACACAATGTGAAAGACATGAATGAGAGAAGATCTAAACAAATGGAACATTTCATTTAATGGTATGGAATTAAATTTAATTCCATTTAGTATTTAATTTTGTTAAGATGGTGATGCAGGCAGGCCAGGTCTGCAGACCCAGAAGGGGTCCTACAGGGCCAGCCAAGAAGGTCCTTGGCTACGTGCAGAGTGGAAATCAAACGATAGCTGAGAGGAAGTAAGAGCAGTTTACTGGAGACATAGAGCAGATACAGATGGAGCATCTGGGAAACTCAGGAAAGACAAGGAAATGAGTCTTGTCTTGACTTGGGGTCTGGGGTTTTTACTGAAGACTATGGTCTGATGCATGTGTCTTTTTAGGCATCCAGCAACAAACAAGAGTGTTTAGGTGTCCTCCATAAGTCACTTACACCCTGGGGCCAGGGATGTTGGTGACTCAGTGGTGTTCGAAAGGAAAAACATTTATGACGACCCCCCCGGTCACTGTTTAGATGTCATCTATTGTGCTAGAAGACTCCAAAGAAATTAACTCCATGACCTTTTTAAGAAGGTTCCACATCATCTGTACTATAAGGCGTGCGTAGGTCCTAGCAAGAATAGAGGCAGCAAAACAATCTTTCAAGGGGTCCCTTCAGTTTCCCTGTCTCAGTGGCAATACTCTCCAAAAGAACTACTGATTCAGTGCACTCCCTGTCAGAATTCCTGTGGGCTTTTTTGTGGAAGTGGAGAAGAGGATCCTAAAATTCATACGGAATTGCAAGCAACCCAGAATAGACAAAATAAGTCTTGAAAAAGAAGAACAAATTTGGAAGATTCACACTTCCTGATTTCAAAGCTTCATGCAAAGCAACAATAATCAAGACAGTGTTGTACTTCGTAGGATACATATATAGATCAGTGGTATTTAATTAAGACTCTAAAAATAAACCCATGTGTCTCCAGTCAACTGATATTTGACAAGAGTGCCAAGGCAATTCAATAGGGAAATAATAATCTTTTAAGCAAATGGTATTTGGGACGACTGGATACTTACATTGCAAAGGAATGAAATTAGATCCTCACCTCACAACTGTTTACAAAAATTAGCTTAAAATGAGTCAGAGACCTAAATGTAATGTAGGAGCTAAAAACTCTAAAAATCTTGGGAGAAAGTGTAGGGGTAAATCTGCATGAAGTTAGATTCGGCAATGGATTCATAGACATGACCCCCAGAAGCACAAGGAACAAAAGAAAAAAAAAACGTACTTCACAAAAATTTTAAAACTTCTGTGATTCAAATCACATTATCAAGAAAATGAAACGACAGTTCACAGAATGGGAGAAAACATTTGCAAAACATCAATCTGATGAGGGACTTATATCAAGAATATATAAAAAACTTAAAATTCAATGATAAGACACAGTCCACTTTAAAAACATGGGCAAAAGATCTAAATAGACATTTCTCCAAAAAAAAAAAAATCTATAAATAGCCACTAAACATAGGCTTGGCATCTTTAATTATCAGGGAAATGCCAATCAAAACTACAGTAAGATACTACTGGGGTAGCCAGAGTCAGTTAGAAAATAGGAAGCATAATCGAGGATGTGGAGAAGTTGGACCAATCCCTAATATGCTGCTAGTGCAAATATACGGTAGTGTAGCCAACTTGAAAAACAGGCTGTTGGTTCTTCAGATGGTTAAACGTAGAGTTCTCATATCACCCAGTGCCTCTCCTCCTACATATATACCTAAGAGAACTGAAAACATGTACATACAAATACTTGTACATGAATGTTGATAGCAGTACTATTGATAATAGCCCAAAGGTGAGAACAACCCAAATGTCTATCACTGGATGAGTAGATAAGCAAAATGTGTGCCTCCATACAATGAAAATAGTATTCAGCTCTAGAAATGAAGAAAATACTCATACATATAAAACATGGGTGAACCTTGAGAACATTATGCTAAGTGAATGAAACCAGTAACAAAAGACCACATATTACATGATTTCATTTATGTCAAGTCCACTACCGTCAAATCTATAAAGACAGAAAGAAGACTAGTGATCACTTAGGGCTCGGGTAGGGTGGGGGAGTAGACAAAACAGGGAGATGATAACTAAAGGGTATGGAGTTTCTTTTTGAAGAAATGAAAATATTCTAAAATTGATAGTGGGGATCTTTGTGCATATCTGTGGATATACTAAAAGCCATTAAATTGTATACTTTAAATGGGTGAATTTATGGTATATGAATTATATCAGTGAAGCTGTTATTAAAAAAAAAGTCCCCTCTGACACCTGTATGCTTCAGTTAACAAAAGTACGTTAACTTGAAATTTAAACCACATTCTACCAGACTGTTGAGAACCAGCATTATATGATAGCGGTTAATATGTACTTTATCCCTCGATGGTCCCAATAAAAACAGTCGTGTCTATAAGACAATTTGTAGATCAAAAAGACTTATGACTGGTGAATTATAACTTAGGCAGTTTTTAAATGGAAGTAAACAGTGAGGCATCAAAAGTTGCTCCTTTTGATTCTTCTAGATGATCTTTTTGAGGGGGAGTATCATGAGAAAAGTCAGAGGAAACTGGGGCTCCAGGATATGCCTTTTCGTTTTTCTTTACTATAAAACAAAGCAGAACTGATACCCTATTTACAAAAGGTATGAGTGGAGGTAGGATTTAAAAAGTAACTGCTGCTTTCCCTTTGGTGCATTCCTGACCAAGCCCACTGTTAATTCCTTCTTGTTAGCCATCAGGAACAAGTAGAGTGCACTTTCTGATCTCCATTAAATCCAGTTGTCTAGCTCACAAGCTGTAGTAGAAAATCTTATTTCAGTAAAAAAACCCCCAAAACAAAAACAAAAACAAAACCTTTCAAACTAGCTTCTTTCTAAATATATTAACACTTATAGCATCATATACTTTGGCCTATGATGTACTGATAATCTGGGTGGTTGTTGGAAAATCTCCTAGTAGGAAAATGATATGGAAGGAAGCTGTTTTGAAAGCACATTTGCCAGCCAGGTCTCTGTCAATCATGGTACATTAAGCGTAATGTGCCCAAGCAGCCTGCTGCAGTTTGAACACACGGTTTTGCTGCACTACCAAAATACTTTTTTTAATAAAGTTTTTTATACTGTTGGTCCATCAAGAATAAGCAACATTTCTTCACTTTTGCATTTTTGATTTTTTTCAAAATAAATATTTTTCTGTCTACCTTTTCCAACACCTAGTGGAAACGTATCAGAATGTTGAGTGTCAGATCCGTTTACTTTCATTTTCTTATTATTGTTTAGCCAATATTCCATTGACCTCATAAATCATCATTGGCAGACCAGGAAGTAACTTTGAAAAAGGACACAAAGCCCATAAGGTTATTTGGCCAGGAAGAAGCAGCCTTGGAGCTAGGAAGCAGCAGGGGATAGAATGGAAGCAATCACAACAGTAGTGGCAGTAGGAGCAAAGTAATTAGCAGCTGGGTCAAGGGTAATAATTTGCAGACGTTATGACAATGGAGAGTTGATATTTCAAAGAACTTCCCACTCCCTCAGCCCCCCAAAATGTTAACTGTCCTATATTCAGATTAAGGCAGGTGTGACAAATAGGCCTGTGTACTGGAGCCTTTAGGAGAATCAGTCCTTGTGCTGATGTCACCCCCCCATGCCTCACCCCCCACCCCCGCCGGTGCATTTCAGAATATCTCCCATCTATAGTTTTAACAACACGCGTGAGGACCAGCATTTCTATGGGAACGAAAGGAAGCAGAAGAGAGGTTAGGCTCATGCAGGGATAGCAGGTGAGCGCTAAAAGTATCATGATCAAGGAATAGGTGATTGTCTAACCTAAATTCATCAGTGTTCTAAGCATGTTTAAAGTAAGTGTGGTTAAACTCTTGATGTTCAGTAGGATGGGTGTATCAAATACATATTTTGACTTACGATATTTTCAATATACAATGGGTTTATCAGGAGCTAAGTCCATTGTAAGTCAAGGAAGATCTATATAAGGTAGTGGTTTTTAAAGCGTGGTCTCCAGTTAAGCAGTTGGGAACTTTCTAAAAAGTTGCAAATTCTTTTT
>NW_027705749.1:0-338 GCF_054177405.1 Leptonychotes weddellii | reverse complement strand
GGGACTCCAGGATCATGACCTGAGCCGAAGGCAGTCGCTTAACCAACTGAGCCACCCAGGCGCCCTCAGATAGCCACTTTAAAAACAACAAGAAACACCAATTGACCAACCGAAATCAAATCCCCAACTCAGACACTTAAAAAAAAAAAAAAAGTGTTAAAAAAAAAAAAAGTAAGTTTAAATCTCTTTGATCTGAAAATGACAAGTTTCCCTACACTCTGTAGCATTGATCTTTCGGTCATTTCGCTGCTTCCTTTCGTGGACAAATGTCGCACAAGAATTATGCTTATTTTATTTGTTCCTGCTTCCTCCAATGCAACTCCTTTTCCAAACCCAGG
>NW_027705748.1:0-338 GCF_054177405.1 Leptonychotes weddellii | reverse complement strand
GCTCCCAGGTTGGGGCATAGATATTTACAATTGCTAGATCTTTTGTTGGATGGAACCTTTGAGAATGACAGAGTGTCCTTCTGTGTCTCTAAATACAGTCTTTAGCTTAAAATCTAATTTGTCTGATAAAAGAATTGCTACCCTAGCTTTCTTTTGAGGTCCGCTGGCATGGAAGATGTATCTCCATCCATTCACTTTAAGTCTGGATGTATCTTCAGGTTCAAAATGAGCCTCTTGTAGGGCGCCTGGGTGGCTCAGTTGGTTAAGCGACTGCCTTCGGCTCAGGTCATGATCCTGGAGTCCCGGGATCGAGTCCTGCATCGGGCTCCCTGCTCGGC
>NW_027705747.1:0-338 GCF_054177405.1 Leptonychotes weddellii | reverse complement strand
AGGGTGACTCTTATAGATATTTGATTATAGATAAGGAAGCTGGAGCTCAGATGGCTCAGCACTGGTGGATTAGGATTCCTTCATTCATTCAAGATCCACTTGCTCTTCCTTCAAGACCTTCCGTGCCGTAGCTAGCACTTAGGCGCTAGAGGTGCAGAAGTAAGTAAGGCATAACCTTGCCCTCAGAGAACCTAACATGCAATCATTCTGCCGACTCAGGTGTGACTCAGATGTGCAAGTTCTTTTCTCTCTCTTCCCCACTCTCTCTCATTTTGGCCTGATGAATTCTAGGCAGAGAGCAGCTCTCTCCAAAGGACCAGAGCTAGGAATGGTGCATT
>NW_027705746.1:0-338 GCF_054177405.1 Leptonychotes weddellii | reverse complement strand
TCAGCAGGTCTACTTTAAGGATCCAGCATCTTTCTGTGTTTTGCAGTGGTGAGTCTGATGCACAGCCTGGTTTGGGAGCCATTGCTTAGACCAAATTCTCTTCTTTAGTAGCATCCTAATATACCAGTTATTTTACCACACTCTTTCACTTCTCCACTTAATTGTTTTTTATCTTTAAACATATTCTACGTATTGGGGCACCTGGGTGGCTCAGTCGTTAAGCGTCTGCCTTCGGCTCAGGTCATGGTCTCAGGGTCCTGGGATCGAGCCCCGCATTGTGCTCCGTCCTACACGGGAAGCCTGCTTCTCCCTCTCCCACTTCCCCTGCTTGTGTTCCT
>NW_027705745.1:0-338 GCF_054177405.1 Leptonychotes weddellii | reverse complement strand
CCTGGAGAGGGAAGATGGGTAAATGCCAGCCCACTGTCATCATGAGGGGTTCCCTTCAAAACAAGCAAAATATGCTTTTGTTGTTAGTACAGTGTTCATTTCTTCTCTCTCGGGAGTATTTCCCAGGAGAGAGTTTGTCTTTTTTTTTTTTAATTGAGGAATAATTGACATATAATACTGTATCAGTTTCAGTTGTACATCATAGTGATTTGGTAATTATATACATTATGAAATAGTAACCACAATGTCTAGTTACCAGCTGTTGAAAGAATTTGTTTTATACCCATCTTTTAAGCATGCATGCAATATGGGATCTTGGCATTTTTTTTTAAAGATTT
>NW_027705744.1:0-338 GCF_054177405.1 Leptonychotes weddellii | reverse complement strand
CTCAGTGCAGTCCATAGTAGGTGCTCAATTTATGTTAAAAAATTATGTTAACTCAAAAAAGGACAAAACCTTAATTCAGAATGAATGGCTTTCAACGGTGGAAGGGCTTTTAACTGAGGTATTTGGAGGTGTTTTTTTTTTTTTCCTTTTGCCCCCTTACATTATATTTTAAAGGTAGTTGTCAACTCTGTTCTTTTTTTTTTCTTTCTATGAGGAAAACTATACACTTGTCTCCATCTTCACCATGGTCTGAAATGAACCTGCTTAAGACTGGTTGTGAAAGGGGCAGGGACCACACAAGTAGCTTTCACAAAAGTTTAGTAAGGGATGTCATGGTG
>NW_027705743.1:0-338 GCF_054177405.1 Leptonychotes weddellii | reverse complement strand
TATGTAAGGTTTTATAGCTAAATAGGCAAATATGGAGATAGCACTTTTTTTTTTAAAGATTTTTATTCATTTATTTGACAGAGAGAGAGATAGCGAGAGCAGGAACACAAGCAGGGGGAGTGGGAGAGGGAGAAGCAGGCTTCCTGCCGAGCAGGGAGCCCGATGTGGGACTCGATCCCAGGACCCTGGGATCATGACCTGAGCCGAAGGCAGACGCTTAACGACTGAGCCACCCAGGCGCCCTGGAGATAGCACTTTTTGTAACTCTGTTTTAACTTTAACCCATTGCATTCATTTAAAAAGGTTAATATGGGGGCACCTGGTTGGCTCAGTCGTTA
>NW_027705742.1:0-338 GCF_054177405.1 Leptonychotes weddellii | reverse complement strand
TGGGTGGCTCAGTCGGTTAAGCGACTGCCTTCGGCTCAGGTCATGATCCTGGAGTCCCGGGATCGAGTCCCGCATCGGGCTCCCTGCTCGGCAGCGAGTCTGCTTCTCCCTCTGACCCTCCTCCCTCTCATGCTCTCTGTCTCTCATTGTCTCTCTCGCAAATAAATAAAGTCTTAAAAAAAAAAAATTTAAAAAAAAATTTCTTAAAAAAAAAAACACCATAGTTTGAACTATTATTGTAGGAGGAACCTAGGAAAAGTAATTTCATTTACAACTTGTTAGCTAACAAGTTAGTTAACATAAAACTTGCGTTTTAGGGGTGCCTGGGTGGCTCAGCC
>NW_027705741.1:0-338 GCF_054177405.1 Leptonychotes weddellii | reverse complement strand
TCCATCGACTGATGAATGGATAAAGAAGAGGTGATATATATATACAATGGAATACTATTCAGCCGTAAAAAGAATGAAATCTTGCCATTTGCAACAACACGGATGGATTTAGAGAGTATAATGCTAAACGAAATAAGTTAGAGAAAGCCAATACCATATGATTCACTCATACATGGAATTTAAGAAACAAAGGAAAAAAGAGAAACCAAAAGACAGACTCTTAACTCTAGAGAACAGACTGATGGTCACCAGAGGGAGGTGGTGGGGGGATGGGTGAAACAGGTGAAGGGGATGAAGAGGACACTTACCATGATGAGCACTGAGTAATATATGGAAGT
>NW_027705740.1:0-6122 GCF_054177405.1 Leptonychotes weddellii | reverse complement strand
CCTGGGTGGCTCAGTCGGTTAAGCGTCTGCCTACAGCTCAGGTCATGGTCTCAGGGTCCTGGGATAGAGCCCCATGTTGGGCTCTCTGCTCAGCGGGGAGTTTGCTTCTCCCTCTCTCTCTGCTGCTCCCCCTGCTTGTGCTCTCTCTCCCCCTCTCTGTCAAATAAATAAATAAAATCTTAAAAAAAAAACAATGGGAACATCACTCAGCACTCCACAAAATGGGGATTTTAGATTAATCGAATTGCCACTAGGAAGTCAGTTTCTTTGAAAAATTGTAAATATTCATCTTCCACCTTCCTTTTAAACATAAAAACCCTCTCAATGAAAATGTGAGCGATGCTCTCTCTCAAGGGTGGCCTTGAGAGTCTTCTCAAATGAAAGCCTAACTAAAATCACTTCAGCCTCCTTGCTGAAGTGATTTCAAAGCATTACTTTTGATTGTTGTGCCCTAGATCGTAGTTCCTAAGTCACTGTGCACAGGAATACTTTCTTTCACCAGGGGAGGTGCCCAAGCCCACCCCGGGCCCATCCGCAGCTCCCAGCCTCCCGGGCTGCATGTCCCTCCAAGAGGGGCAGCCTCTTGAAATCATCATGTGCTGCTTTTCAAATTAGTGACTCACACCGTGAAATAATAGCTAACATTTAAACGTGTTTTCTGTGGGCCACACACCCTTAACATTTGAAAAAGTCCCTCATAAACCCTGAACCCAAATAAATACTCAGGAACCTTAAAATCATGTGGATAACAACTCCATCCGCGACTTGGACCATGAGTTTGATCTAATTTCATTCTAGATCAAGATCTTACTTCCACCAAGACTCACAGCCACGCATCGAGCTCCTTAAAATGGTCAGGTTGCTGTTATGATGAATGTGTGTGTTACCTCCTCCCGGGACGGGCCTGTTGAAGGTCACGGACAACAGCACTGTCAGGGCATCGATATGTATCGGGAAGGGGCATGGGGCCTGAAGTGAGCCACCAGCGGCCCCGGGGGGCGAGTCTGAGTCCTGACGCTGGGTTCTTGGACAACCGTGGGCAATGAAAGAATCTCAGTTTTCAAATAAAGGGGATGGGGCAGAGATAAATCATCTCTAAGACCCCTTGCAGCTAAGTTATTGTGGTCATTTCATTTAATGCCACTCATTTAGGAGGGCACTTCACAGCTGTCCCTGTTTGGTCTGAGCGGGTGGCTCAGCGATGCTTTTTAATATGTACCTTTTATGGAGTCAGAACCCGGGCGGGAGCAGCTGCTCCCCATCCAGTCACCAAGAGGCCTGAATGCCTCCCCGCTAATAAACACCCGGGGTCGGCCCGCCCTCTGCGTCCACGGGCCAAGTGACAGAATGGAAAGGAATGAAGTGGTGCATGGCTCGAACACAAAAGGCCGGCCTCAGAGTTATTTGCAGACAGACAGTGTCTCAGGGAAGTTCGGGCTCTCGGTGGCAGGCCTGCCTTGCTGAGTTCCTAGCTGCTGAGCCAGGGGCTGCTTCTTGGGCCAAAGCCTGGTCGGGGGGTGGGAAGGCAGACAATGGGAGCTGCGGGAGGTCCCGAGAGACCAGCAGCGGCGTGGAGGAGCCCAGGCCACCCTCCGAGTCTCCTTGTCATCTGTGGGAGTCGCTCTGATGGCCCCCAACCATGGGGAAGTCTTAATCACAGAGCCAGAAGGAGAGCCAGGAGGCGCCGGGCCCCTGGGGCATGGCCTCTGATGAGGTCACTGCATCCAGATGAGAACACTGGACAGTCGTAACACGGCAAGGGGCCCGGACACATGGCACAGATGCGGGGAGGCGTGGCCTGCTCCCCCAGACTGCGGTCCTTTCACGGTGACAGAGGGACAGTGAGCCAGGGCGCCTCTGTCCAAAGGCCCAGCTGCGGACAACAGGCAGCAGGACGACCAGCTCCATGACGTGTAATCCACACACCGTAACGTTCATCTACTTTATGATCTACTCATCCGCAAGCCACGGAGTCCTAGTAAATTTACAGAGCGGCCCGACCGTCAGCAGTCTAATTTTAGAACATTTCCAACACCCCAAGGATATGTTTTATATAATCTCTTTGGTACAGTCTGCTGTGCAGACGCACTTCCCAGAAGCACTTTTAGCCCAGCCTGAGATATTTGGTGTCCAGACTTTACTGGATTTTTTACTACCTCCAAGGCCACCATGGAGAAGTAGTCAGAATCAATCACTTCCTCTCCTTAACTTGGTAACATTTTTTATGTGTCACCCTTGATCTTCTACACAGCTGAGCTCCCTCACAGAAGGACGCCCCATTTCCCCTTGTTTTTTATTTCTCTCTGGTCCCCGCATGCTCATCCCCACCCCCATCAGGCACTCCCGCTCCCGCTACCCACCTTGACCCCACAGCGCAGCCCTATCTCAACCCCAAACCTGCGCCTTGTGCCTTTTCTTTTGTGGTAAATACACATAACATAAGATTTTACCTTTTTAACCATTTTTAGGTGTGGGGTGCAGCGGCATTCAGGACATTTACATTGTACCACCACCATCATCAGCTCCAGAACTTTCTCTTCTTCCCAAACCAAAACTGTGCCCACTGACTACTGACTCCCCCAGCCCCTGTCACGCACCACTCCACTTGCTGTCTCTGTGAATCTGACTCCTCTGGGGACTTCCTATGAGTGGAATCCTACAGTGTTTGTCCTTTTGTGACTTGCCTACTTGACTGAGCACAATGTCCTCCAGGTTCCTGCATGATATAGCATGGCACAGGATTTCCTTCTTTTTTAAGGCTGAGTCGTATTTTCTTGTATGGATGGACCACGTTGGCTTATCCATTCATCTGCTGATGGACACTGCAGTTGCTTACACATTTTGGCTATTGTGAATAACGCTCCTATGAACATGGGAGCCCAGATAGCTTTTTTAGGTCCTGATTTCAATTCTCTTGGGTATGTACCCAGAAGTGAAACTGCTGAATCATATGGTGATTCTATGTTTAATTCTTGAGGAATCCCCTTCTCTCTTGAGACTGCTTCAATTGGGGGTCCACCCCCATGACTCCACGAACCAGCTCTCGACAAAGTCATTTCCAAATCCAATGGGTACCTCTCAACCCGACCCTTCCCTGACCCATGGATGTTACCCAACACACGTGATTCTTTCCTTCTTTAAACACTTTCCCCATTTGGCGTCTGGGGCAGCAGCTCGGCTTGCTGGTTCCCTACCTTACTGACCCCTTAGCCCTAGTCCTTGTTCCGTTGGTGATCTCACCTCGTCTTGTCCCATCGATACATGGGTGACTCCCAAATTTATATCCCCAGCTGAGATCTCGCTCTTGAGTTCCAGACTCACATCCAACTGCCCCATTTACTTCTCTCCTTGGATGTAAAATAGGATTTTCAGATATTGCGTGTGCCAAATGCAACTCTTCACTCCCCGATTTTCCCAGTCTTCCCAACTCAGGGAGTGGGAGCCCATTGCTTTTCGGATGGACACATTTACAATGGAAAGATCTGTTGTCACCACCTGTGCCCATTGATCCCTAAAAGTGGCACCACCACTGAGGACCTCTGATGTGAAACAGCAGGAAGCGCACAGCATTGCCCAGGAGGGACAGGTGCGCCAGGATTTGCAGAATCGTTTCTCACACCAGCCCCATGTGGCTACTGAGCAGGCGAACAGCCAAACCCAGCTGAGCCACCAGAGCAAAACACACTCCAGATTTCAAGGCTTGGTGAGATACAAAGATTGTAAAATATCTCATTAATAATTTTTAATTGATTAATGTTGAACTGATACTATTTGGGATATATCAGGTTCCATCCAATATGTTATTAAAATTAATTTCACCTATTTCTTTTTGCTTCTTGTCAAAGTGGCTACTATAAAATTACATTGTGGCTCACACCACATTTTGGATGGCACTACTCTGGAGCTAACTCTCCTCCACAGGAAATACGGAGGAGAGAGGAATGAGTATAATGACCCCAGAAGGGAGCCACCCCTAAGTCGAGATTGCAGGACAGTCTCGTGGTTGGGGGACCTGGTTTCCACAACATGGCAGGGACGGGGGGGCTGCCGCAGATGGGAAGGCACTGACGAGGCAGAATGCCCAACCGTGATGCATGGATGCTGGTAGATCCTGATTCAGGGAAACCAACTGTCAAATGATATTTTGGAGATTATTAGGAAAAGGTTATTAGGGTTTGCAGATTGGACGATAGGATGAATTCACGTCAGATTGGCTATTTGGGCGAGAACTGTGGCTGTGGGAGCAAACGTCCTGCTTTGAAGTTCCGTGCACTAGAGCGTGCAGGAGTGAAGCGACACGGTCTCCGGAATGTGCTTCCGACGAGCAAGGACAAAAGAAAAAGAGAGCTAGGGGAAGCTCATAGGGCAAAGTCTCACGGAATCTAGCTGCTCAACATGCAGGCGTTTATTGTAGCCATCTCCCTAATTTGGGTATGTTTCAAGTTTTTCATATTACAATTCATTTTTAAAAACCTCTAACATAAAGAATGTGATCCACATTGTAGAAACTAATTCTGGCATGCATCTCGGGGACTATGAATTTGCCTCTGAACTCTCCTAATCAAAAATCCGCACCCCAGAGTGACCTGTGGCCATTTCAGAGGAGCATGTGGGGGACGGAGGGCAGAGGTGCCAAGAGAGCAATTGGGGTTTTCTCCTAAAACCGACTTTACTTAACACCCAGGCTAGCGTGTGTCAAACCCCCACATCCACTCACTCGGTGGCTCAGGGCAAAACCCCTGGGGCCATCCCTGGTGTCCCTGCTTCTCTCCTCTCCCGGCCGATCAGTTAGCAAGCGCTGTGGGCTCTGCTTGCAGAAGGAATGCAGACTCTGACCACTTCTCACACCACCACTGCTCCACTTGATGCAGCAACGACCACCTTTCCACCAGCTCACCGCCCCTGCGTCCGGCCTGGTCCCCCCCGCCCCAGCCCGAGTCTGCTCCTCACGCAGGGCCAGCCTTGCTCACGGCGCTGATGGCCATTCATACAGGGGTCAGCGTGAAGGGTGTGCTCTGGGGTTTTGCAGTGCACAACCTACAAAACCATGCACATCGGTCCTACACACTGCACCGTGAAGAACCCTCTTAAAACAGAGGCCAGAGCAGGCCTGTCTTCCACCGGAGGCGTCCAACAACCACTATTTCCCCAGGGGAAAAAGCTCGAGTCTAACAGTGGCCTGGAAGGTCCCATAGGATCCAGCTCCCTGCTGCCTCTCTCCCTACGCAGCCACACAGCCTCCCTGCTCAGGCCTGCTCTCAACCTGCAGCCTTGGCACCGATGTTCCTTCTGCCTGGAATAGCAGCTCACCAGGGCGCCCTCTGCTGACACCCCATCACACCAGCAACCCCCCTTTTCCCTCCTTACGTCCCCGCTTTTCTTCCCTGCACTTTTCAACACCTGACCTGTTACAGAGTTGTCTGTTCAGCAGTTTATCTTTAGGGTTGGGGGCGGGGAGGATGACGGCTTTGCCTCATGCATTGCTGTGGCCCCAGCACAGAGGATGTGATCAGTGGAAACCTGCCCAAAGGACGGACGGATATTGAAAGAAAGCTGGTTGAGGTAAGGACCACATCTTACGTTCTGGCCCCAGCACGTTGCTCCCTGGTGGGGCTGGTCAGAGATTTGTCGAATCAGCAAAGGAGTGAAGAGATGAACGTACAGGTCAACACACAGAAAGGCAGCCCCGGGCTTGTGAGGCCAGAGTGATGTCGTCCCCCATGCTGTTCTGAACCACAAGAGGGAGGAGGCAAAGACCAGGGGCATGAAATGAAAAATAAAACAATGTCAAGACACTGACATTGTCAACAGCAGCCTGAAAAACACCATCTTCTTTTTAGGAAATGAAACCTAAAAATACACTGAGTGCCCCAAGGTTGGCCTATAATTGCATCTAACGTCACCACGCTCTTAGCTGAGCTGATTAAATAGTGCCCACTCTGTGCATGCACCAGGGAGAGGGGGCCGGCTCCAGCCAAGCAGCGGTGTGGACGCCCCCACTCTGCAGCTCTCCCTCCTGCTCCTGCAGAAGCCACGGCACTGAGCACAGAGGCCAGGCAGTGAAGGAAAGCCCCTGTTAGAGCGCAGGCTTGTCTGCTCCAAGCATTCCTCGGCGGGGGGGG
>NW_027705739.1:0-338 GCF_054177405.1 Leptonychotes weddellii | reverse complement strand
CCCAGCCCCAGCCCCACACATTTCCTGGTGTCTGCAAGCTCCTCAGACTCAGCCGACTGAAGCTGCTCAGTTCTCTTCTGACCACTTTTTCCTTCTTTGTCCTACGGATCGCGGGAGGGCCCCCTGCACCAGCCAGCCGCATGGGCTATGCCATTTCCCTCTGCCCCCTTCCTCCCTGCCCTAGGCCCGGCCCCCAGCACCGGCAGCCAGGGTCATGCCCTCATGCCCTCCTGTCCCAGCGGGTCAAGTCTAACTTTCTTAGCCTGGAGCACAAAGTTATTTCTGATGGGGCCTGTTTAGTCCCAGCCTCAGCCCCTGCAGCTCCTTCACCTTCCCAT
>NW_027705738.1:0-338 GCF_054177405.1 Leptonychotes weddellii | reverse complement strand
TCCAGCAGACCCCCCCCTCCCCCGGACCCCCGCCTGTATTCACATTCTTCCCACACCTGTATGAGTGACTTTGTTCATCTCTGGGGTGCGATGTTTTGATCCCCATCTAGACTGTTTACCCACTGAAGACAGGAACCGCACTTATATTTCTTTTCTGTTTTTGTACGGTGACCAGCCTTTTTTCTCTGTCTCGCTCTGTCTCTAAGATCAAGGCAGGGGAGTAAGTTTCCTTGCATGTGTGACAAACAGCTGATGCTGGTGGGAGTAAGTGTTGGGGACTGTGCATCCACCCCGTTCTGAAACACTCAGCTGCTGCCCTGTTTACTAGCCAGCGAGTG
>NW_027705737.1:0-338 GCF_054177405.1 Leptonychotes weddellii | reverse complement strand
GGGGGGACGGCTGCCCCCTGCCACCCTCAACCGGTGCCTCTGAGGGATTGTCTGCAAGATCCAGCGTGGCCAAGAAGTGGGGACAGGTTGTGTGTGTGTGTGTGTGTGTGTGTGTGTGTGTGTGTGTGTGAGCTAGCTGTAGCCTAGGAAGCTGCCCAAGCAGAGGGGCCATACCTGAGTGACTCTGCCTCAGGCCAAATGGGAGATTCAGGCTCTGTCCAGCTGTGACACTGGGCTGAAGGCCATGAGAGGCACAGGACTGGGACACACTCCCATCTCATTCTCTCTCCACCGCTAGGAGACCCGCATTTACTGCCCCATTCTGGGGATGAGAAACT
>NW_027705736.1:0-338 GCF_054177405.1 Leptonychotes weddellii | reverse complement strand
TCTTTTATGTCTACAGTAAGGGATTCTCTAGTACCTTCTATGCTAGTTTCAAGCCCTGCCAGGATCTTTATAATCATTGTTTTCAAGTCTAGTTCAGACATCGTACTTATATCCATATTGATTAAATCCCTGGCTGTGAGTACTACGTCCTGTTCTTTCTTCTGGGGTGAATTTCTTCATCTCGTCATTTTCTCAGAAATAAAAGAAGTAAAAAAGGACCAAAAAAAAGCAATAACAATCATAGCAAAGAAAAACAACAACAACAAGAAAAGCAAAACAGAAACAAGTAAAACAAAACAAAACAAAAAAGTATACCCTAGTTGTGTTTTCATCTGCTT
>NW_027705735.1:0-338 GCF_054177405.1 Leptonychotes weddellii | reverse complement strand
TCTTTCTTTCTTTCTTTCTTTCTTTCTTTTTAGGAGGGGAGAAGGGCAGAGGGAGAGAGAGAATCCCAAGCAGGCTCCACCCCCAGCACAGAGCCAGACGCAGGGCTCTATCTCACACCCTGAGATCATTACCTGAGCCAAAATCAAGAGTCTCACGCTTAACCGCTTAACCGACTGAGCCACCCAGGTGCCCCTGTTTCGTTTCTTAAGGTGGCCCGCGAAGCTACGGAGTTGAGGTTCCTTTTCTGAGGTGCAGGCGGAGAGCCGTAAATCCCACTCCAAGCACGGTCCTTGTGCTTTCATCCTCCTCCAAGTGCTATCTGGTTTCCCTTGTGATT
>NW_027705734.1:0-338 GCF_054177405.1 Leptonychotes weddellii | reverse complement strand
AGAGCCACTGGAGTCTTGCAAAGGTCCATAACTAGCATATATTTTATTGCTCTAAATAATGTCTTACATTTACTTTGTATGATCATTGTTATTATTTAACTTAATATTCACAATTCCCTGTATTAAATATAAGAAATATGTTACTCTAATTTTACAGATAATATAAACATACAAGTTGCAGGTCAACATGGAAAATTACCTCTCTATCTGGAGGACTTCAAAGTAACAAAACTTCTAATATGTAGCTTTTGAAGGACATGTAGTTCCAGTTACTGAACTTCAGAAGGACAGTTTGAGATATATACCATCTTCCTTGGACTTACCTTCTGATGTTTCTT
>NW_027705733.1:0-338 GCF_054177405.1 Leptonychotes weddellii | reverse complement strand
CTTTGAGGATTCCTAGTATGATGATAACCCCCTCGTCAGGGGCACTGTCTGAGGCTCTTCCTTGCCAGGTGTCAGGTACAGAGTGTGCTCTTTCAGAAATGATGCGCATCTAGGATGCGGCCATCTCTGCGGATGTCCAGGGCCCAGCACGGCTGGCTGGCACTGGAGTGGGCACCAGAGTGGCCGGCGAGGGGCTACTGAGAGACGTCAGGAAGCAGCCACCCCTGGGCCATTCGCACTTGGGGGAAGGAAAGGGAGACCAGGGCTTACTTACCTGGGGACCTGGGGGCAGAGCAGAGGGAGTGTTACCAGAACTTGAGCACAGGTTTATTTATTTT
>NW_027705732.1:0-338 GCF_054177405.1 Leptonychotes weddellii | reverse complement strand
GCCATCTTGCTCCGCCCCCTCCTACAAAACTTGATCTTTTTTTCGATACCAGCCACCTGTGACTCTCTCTTTTTATCTACACACACACACACACAGAAAGCCATCAGGGTCCTTCTGTTCTCTGCCTCCTTCAGCCTCTTCTCAGGAAGAAATCCAATGAATTACTTTATACTGTAATATAGATGACTGATAAGACTATGTATGACCTTTCCCCAGAACACTTTCATTATAAAAAAGGAACTAAAATATAAATCAAAAAAAGAAATATCTCAATTGGAAATCAAGTCAGTAAGCAATTGCGTAAGATTGTGGGGAAGGTCACCAGGGACTTAGACCCT
>NW_027705731.1:0-338 GCF_054177405.1 Leptonychotes weddellii | reverse complement strand
CCATCACCAGGCTAACCCATCCCCTCACTCCCTCCCCTCTAGAAACCTCAGTTTATTTCTTAGAGTCTGTAGTCTCTCATGGTTCATCTCCCCCTCTGATTTCCCCATCAACTCTTTGTTTTTAAGTCTTCTTTTAACTTTCATTTTTACACTTCCATTTTATAGATATATTTTTCATTTTTTGCTTCCTTTCTCTGTACTCAATTTTATTTTTGTATATATACCCTGTTTTGTTCACCTGGGAGATTATATTCTCTCTTTTCCCTTTTTTTTCCCCCTTCCTTTTCTTTTTGGTTTCTGACCTCTTCGAATTTGTCTAGTATGTATTTTGCTTGGGT
>NW_027705730.1:0-338 GCF_054177405.1 Leptonychotes weddellii | reverse complement strand
TTGCCACAAACCTTCAATTAAAAGAAAAAGAAAGGCAGTATCTGCAAAGCACAATAAAATGAAGTATATCTATATGTGATCCTATTCTTCACATGCCTAGTAATTATATATATATTTTGCCAGACTTTATGTTTAAAAGAACCACAGGAGCTCCAGGTTCTGTTACCTTCTACCAGAGAGTTTCTCCTTTCCTCTGCTAGTTTGAGAGGCTAATCACCCATGTCCAGTAAGATTGAGCTGGGTGAAAGCTCCATTAAATTTCTAATAAGCTTCAGTTTACCCTTGTTTAGCCTCTGTTTTGGGTAGGACTCTCCTGAAGCTTTTATTTTTTTTTTTTT
>NW_027705729.1:0-6122 GCF_054177405.1 Leptonychotes weddellii | reverse complement strand
GCCCCCCCCCCCCCCCCCCCCCCCCCCGCAAGATTACCAACTCCTGTTGATTTAATCACACACTAATTTGGGTGCTGGTGTGAAGGGACTGTATAGATGTAATTAAGGTTACGGGCCTTAAAATACAGAGGGTATCCTGGATTAAACAGGTGGGCCCAATCCAATCACTTGAGTCTTTAAAAGTAGAGAGATTTCTCCAGCTGGAAATACAGATGGAGCAGAAGAGAAAGCACGAGGTGAGGCGGGAGGAGAGATTCCAGAGCAGAAGGACCCGGCTCAGCGTACCTGGCCGTGAAGACAAGGAAGAAAGGAAGCCTATAGAAACCGAGAGCAACTGGTCAAGAGTAGCAAGGGGACGGAGCCCCATGGAGTTGAATTCGGCCCCGGATCGGGGAAGATTCTGCCCCCGTCCCCAGCAAGGCCTAAGGCCCTGCCTATACTGGCATTTCTGCCCTTGGGAGCCTCACGGCAGAGAAATCAGCCAGACCCACACAACTTCTGGCCTACAGAACGGAGCACATAGATGTGTGTTCTTTTCAGCCACCGAGTTGGTGCTAATTTGTTAGAGCGGAGATAGAAAGTGAGTCCAAGCTTCAAATTTCCTTCACCGGCTGCGGGGTCCTCCCGGATCCGGCCCCAGGCTGCGCTTGCAAATCCCTTTCCCACCCAGGTTCCCCTGCACGCCTCCCTCGGGCTCCCCAGGAGAGGTGCGCCCAGCCTTTGGCGCCCTCCGCACCTGATGCACCCCCCCACCTGACCACTCTCCCCCTTGTCCCCTCTTCTCCCCACCTCTCCCCATCTCTGCTGGCGCTGCCCCTCCTTCAGGCCGGAGGCAGCTTTCTAATGAGCGGCTTCTCTCCCTTGCAGGCTGGGAATCTCTTTCGCCTACTACGGCGTCATCCTGGCCAGCGCCGAGCTGCTGGAGCGGGACCTGGTGTGTGGCTCGCGGTCCGAGGCCGAGTCCGGGGTGGCCGTAACCCTGCCGGACACAGAGGAGAGCCACAGCCCCTGCCACTGCCACGTGTTTGCTCCCTCCGACTACCGGACCATGATTATCAGCACCGTTGGCGAAATTGCTCGTAAATGTCGACCTCGGTGTTTTGGGTCCCTGTCTGTTTGGGGTGGGGGAGCCTGTCCTAGACGGGTTCCTGCCTGGCAGAACTGAACAGGTCCCCTCCCCTTCCTTGCTCATGTGTCTCCAATGCAGATTGGTGTGGGGAGAAGTCTGCAGGAGTAGAGCTTTGAATTACTATATTCTATCAATTCTAAGATGCATTCCCCCCACCCCCCACTTCGGACGTTTCCGAAATTGAGATGTCTTACAATGGCTCCTTAGATTTCAATTTGCGGCACTGTTTGCATTTTAGTATACATAAAATAATAGTACTTAAAAATCAGTGGCCCTGTAAATTTGATGAGAAACAGTAAAACCATTTAAAATATAGACCTAGCAGGTTTGCAATTAACGATAGACCTACGTGTTATAATCATCTTGGGCATAAAATACCCTTTATATACACACCAGTGCTTGTCCTTCTTTGACCCACGAGGAAAAAGCATGGGGAAGGAGTCATGAACTGGATGACCATGGGACTGGGTTTTGGCTGGAACACACATGAGGCTCGGATGAAGTTGCCACTTTCTGAAATGACCAGGAGGAATCCTTGCCAGTGTTGGTAAATACCACTTGCTTTCGAGGTTTCAGAAATTGTCATTGTCATTTGTTTTCTAGTGAATCCTTTCAATATCCTGGTCATCAATTTCCTGGGAAGACGGCTGAGCCTTTCTATCACCATGGGATGCACAGCCTTATTCTTCCTCCTCCTCCTCAACATTTGCACATCAAGGTATTTTTCTCTGATTGCTTGAAAATAATCTAGGTTTGTGCAGTGGGTTTAAGTTGTGGTTTCCTGACCCATAGTGTTCAGTGGGCATCGGGGCAAGTCCTTTTCACCAGGGGAGTAGTGAATGGGCGGCTGCTGGTTTGACTGGAATGGGTCTTTCCTGGCACCTGCTGCTCCCCCTTCCCTCTTGCACACACCCGGCCCTGCCTCAGCTCTCCCAGGATACAGGTACTAATGCAGCTACAATCCCTCCACCCGCCAAGATATTTAGGATCTTTATGCTAAGCTTCGTGGAACGTCAAGACTCTAGTTGTTTACCAAATTATCTGGACTGTTGTTACAGTAGTTCAGGGAAATAGGTAACCTACTTGTGGTGTAAAAATTTATTTCACTCTTTAATTTGCAATCTTAGGATGTCCTCAATGGCAATCTATATCCTTCTGCGAACAGCATCATTTTTGGAGGGTGGTAGCCGAAGGTGGGCTAATCTGGGGGGGCCAGGCTGGAACAGCACACTTGGGGGAGTGGGAAGGACAGATGGGGAGTTGGGTTGAAGATTGGGGTCCAGCATTTATTTTAGGACCCCACAATCAGGCCAGGTGAGAAGCAGCACCTCCCCGGGACCCGGTTATCTGTGGGCATGTGTCAGCATTTCTAATGCTAAGCTGTGTAACGTGAGCACCTGTCAAGGCCATGGAAAGCCCTCCATGCTGCCTTTCCTAACGTCTCTGGCATCTTGTTCCCTAGCTCTGGCCTGACAGGCTTCCTCTTCATGCTGAGGGCTTTGGTGGCAGCCAACTTCAACACCATCTACATTTACACTGCTGAGGTGAGTTGTGGGTTTGTTACTCCAAGACTTGCACGGCGAGCTACTTAGGGTGTCTGTCCATTGAAGACGCATCCTAGCTTCTGTTGACTTTTGACAATTTTCTAAAAGCACTCCAAGAAAATGCTAGCAGGCGGTTTGATAGTTTGCTCTGCTCCGTAGAGTCTACTGAAAGCCAGTGTATGAGAGGACATTTGAGGACCCACCTGTCTCATGACCCAGCATGCATGTAAAAAATCCACCTCCTTGTCCTAGCACCATGTTGTGTTCCCCTCCATCTGTTATTTGCCACATGTAGCTTAAATTTGAATATAATAGCCTAAATTTGATATTCTTTATTGAATTAATACATCTATTGTATGCAGGGCACTACCTGAAGGAGCTAGAGAATTTCCTCAAACACCCACCTTAAAGAGCTAGTTTTCCTAAAAATAATATGTGAACAGAAAACTTAACAGTATTTTAATTGGTTTTGTCCCTCATTGAGCTAGAGAAAGTGGCACTACAGAGACTGGTAAAGCTGTGCTCATTTTCTTCCCCTGCCCCCAAGTTTTTATTTCAATTCTACTTAGTTAACATACTGTCTAATATTAGTTTGAGGTGTACAATATAGAGATTCAACACTTCCATAAAACACCCGGTGCTCATCACAAGTGCACTCCTTAATTCCCATCACCTGTTTCCTTCATCCCCCCCCCCCATAACCAATCAATGTGTTCTCTATAGTTAAGAGTCTGTTTCTTGGTTTGTCTCTCTTTCCTTCACCCCCATGTTCATTTGTTTTGTTTCTTAAATTCCACATAGGAGTGAAATCATACGGTATTTGTCTTTCTCTGACTGATTTCCCTTAGCATAATATTCTTCATAGCTCCATCCATGTTGTTGCAAATGGCAAGTTTTCATTCTTCTTGATGGCTGAATAATATTCCATTGTAGATCTATACCACATCTTTATTCATCAGTCGCTGGACATTTGAGCTCTTTCCATAATTTGGCTATTGTGGACATTGCTGCTATAAACATTGGGGTGCATGTATCCTTTCAAATTAGTATTTTTGGGTAAATACCTAGTAGTGCAATTGCTGGATCATAGGATAGTTCTATTTTTAACTTTTTGAGGAACCTCTATACTGTTTCCAGAATGGCTGCACCAGTTTGCATTCCCACCAACAGTGTAGGAGGGTTCTCCTTTCTCCGTATCCTCCCCAACCCCTGTTTCCTGTTTGTTAATTTTAGCCATTTTGACAGGTGTGAGGTGGGATCTCATTGTGATTATGATTTGCATTTCATGATGAGTGTTGTTGAGCATCTTTTCATATATCTGTTGGCCATCTGTATGTCTTTGGAAAAATGTCTATTGTCTTCTGCCCATTTTTTAACTGGATTATTTTGGTTTGGGTGTTGAGTTTGATAAATTCTTTATATCTTTTGGATATTAACCCTTTATCAGGTATGTCATTAGCAAATATCTTCTCCCATTCCGAAGGTTGTCTTTTAGTTTGGTTGATTGTTTGCTATGCAGAAACTTTTTATTTTATGTAGTCCCAATAGTTTATTTTTGTTTTTGTTTCCCTTGCCTCAGGGGACATATCTAGTAAGAAGTTGATATGGCTGATGTCAGAGAAGTGACTGCCTGTGTTCTCCAGGATTTAAATGGTTTCCTGTCTCACATTTAGGGCTTGCATCCATTTTGAATTTATTTTTGTGTATGGTGTAAGAAAGTGGTCCAGTTTCATTCTTCATGTTGCTGTCCAGTTTTCCCAACACCTTTTGTTGAAGAGATGATCTTTTTTTCCATTGTATAGTCTCTCCTGCTTTGTCAAAGATTAATTGATCATACAGTTTCTGGGCTCTCTGTTCCATTGATCTATGTGTCTGTTTTTGTGTCAGTACCATACTGTCTTGATCATTACAGCTTTGTAATATAGCTTGAAGTCCAGAATTATGATGCCTCCAATTTTGCTTTTCTTTTTCAAGATTGCTTTGGCTATTTAGGGTCTTTTGTGGTTCCATACAAATTTTAGGATTATTTCATCTAGCTCTGTGAAAAATACCGGTGGTATTTTCATAGGGATTGCATTAAATGTGTGATTGCTTTGGGTAATATAGGCATTTTAACAATATTTGTTCTTCCAATCCATGAGCATGGAATGTTTTTCCATTTCTTTGTGTCATCTTCAATTCCTTTGACCAGTGTTTTGTAGTTTTCAGAGTACAGGTCTTTGACTTCTTTGGTTAGGTTTATTCCTAGGTATCTAACGGGTTTTGGTGCAATTGCAAATGGGATCAATTTCTTGATTTCTCTTTCTGCTGCTTCATTATTGGTGTATAGAAATGCAACAGACTCCTGTATATTGATTTTGTATGCTGCCACGTTATTGAATTTGTGTATCCGTTCTAGCAATTTTTTGGTGGAGTCTTCTGAGTTTTCTATAGAGTATCACATTTGCAAACAGTGAAAGTTTGACTCCTTCCTTGCCAATTTTGATGCCTTTTATTTCTTTTTGTTGTCTGATTGCTGAGGCTAGGACTTCCAGTACTATGTTAAATAACAGTGGTGAGAGTGGACATTCCTGTCTTGTTCCTTACTGTAGAGGAAAAGCTCTCAATTTTCCTTGATGAGAATGGTACTAGCTGTGGGTTTTCATATATGGCCTTTATTATGTTGAGTTATGTTCCCTCTAACCTTGCTTTGTTGAGGGTTTTTATCATGAATGGGTGTTGAAAGGATCCTATGGTTCTTACACTTTTATTAATGTGGTGTATGTATCCAGTTGATGGATGTGCAAATGCTGAACCACCTTTGAAGCCAAGGAATAAATCCCACTTGATAGTGGTGGATGATTATTGTATTGTTGGATTCTATTTGCTAGTATTTTATTAAGAATTTTTGTACCCAGGCGCCTGGGTGGCTCAGTTGGTTAAGCGACTGCCTTCGGCTCAGGTCATGATCCTGGAGTCCCGGGATCAAGTCCCGCATCGGGCTCCCTGCTCGGCAGGGAGTCTGCTTCTCCCTCTGACCCTCCCCCCTCTCATGTGCTCTCTCTCTCTCTCATTCTCTCTCTCAAATAAATAAATAAAATCTTAAAAAAAAAAAAAAAAGAATTTTTGTACCAGTGTTCATCAAAGATATTGGCCTGTAGTTTTGTTTTTTAGTGGAATCATTTATTTGTTTTGTTTGTCAACATACATTACATCATTAGTTTTTTATTTTATTATGTTATGTTAATCACCATACATTACATCATTAGTTTTTGATGTAGTGTTCCATGATTCATTGTTTGCACAAAACACCCAGTGCTCCATGCCTTCTTTAATACGTGCCTTCTTTAATACCCATCACCAGGCTAACCCATCCCCCCACCCCACCCCCCTCCCCTCTAGAATCCTCAGTTTGTTTCTCAGAGTCCATGGTCTCTGATAGTTCGTCCCCCACCTCCGACTTCCCCCCC
>NW_027705728.1:0-338 GCF_054177405.1 Leptonychotes weddellii | reverse complement strand
TTACATATACTTGGCTTTACCTGTCCCAAGAGCCCAGCACGGACACGCGGGTTGTACGTCCTTGCCCAGGATGCTCTCACTTAGGAAACCTTTTTTCCCCAAATTGCCCCTTCCTCCCATTCTCCAGAAGAATGGGAAGATCTGATGGTAAAATGCTTGGGTTGTGGAGAAACCAATTCCAAAGCTGTTGTGAGAACTACGGCAGGGAAGAGGTGGTTTCCCAAAGCAAAGCCGGGCTCTGGGTTGGGGAAGCAGAGGAAATGAATGACAGTCCAACAGCAGACGTCCCGTTGCAGTGAAGGCACCACTTCTATGTGACCGTGGAGGGGCCTTGACCA
>NW_027705727.1:0-338 GCF_054177405.1 Leptonychotes weddellii | reverse complement strand
ACTCGGCGGGAAGCCTGCTCTCCCACTCCCCCTGCTTGTGTTCTGTGTGTCTGTCAAATCTTTAAAAAAAAAAAAAAAAAACACGCACAAGCAAGGGGAGCAGCAGATGGAGAAGCAGGCTCCCTGCCCAACAGGGAGCCCATATGGGACTCGATCCTAGGACCCTGGGATCGTGACCTGAGCCGGAGGCAGACGATTAACAGACTGAGCCACCCAGGCACTTCTATTTAGAATCTTTTTAAACCAAGTGAACGACTTTCTTTTGACTCTTTCTTGGTAGCAAAATTAACAACACATTAGCTTCACTATCAGCACCGTAGGTGTTCGGAAGTGAAGGT
>NW_027705726.1:0-338 GCF_054177405.1 Leptonychotes weddellii | reverse complement strand
TGCAGTATCCCATAGGTTTTGGACCAATGTGTTTTTGTTCTCATTGATTTCCATGAATTGTTTAAGTTCTTCTTTCATTTCCTGGTTGACCCAAACATTCTTGAGCAGAGTGGTCTTTAGCTTCCAAGTGTTTAAATTTCTGCCAATTTTTTTCTTGTGAATGAGTTCCAGTTTTAAAGCATTATGGTCTGAGAATATGTAGGGAATAATCTCAATCTTTTGGAATCGGTTGAGACCCGATTTGTGACCCAGTATGTGGTCTATTCTGGAGAAAGTTCCATGTGCGCTTGAGAAGAATGAGTATTCTGTTGTTTTAAGGTGGAATGTTCTGTATAAAT
>NW_027705725.1:0-338 GCF_054177405.1 Leptonychotes weddellii | reverse complement strand
GCTGATGAAAAGGCAGTGTGGTGACTCAGAAGCAGCTTTCCTCTTGGGAGAGGACTACTTCTGCTTCTAAGTAAGTGATATCCTTCCATCAAGGTACTCCAGTGTTAGAATGGGATTTAGTCAAAAGTCTGGTCCACAATAGCCAAACTGTGGAAAGAGCCAAGATGTCCATCAACAGATAAATGGATAAAGAAGATGTAGCTTATATATACAATAGAATATTATGCAGCTATCAAAAGGAATGAAATCTTGCCATTTGCAATGAAGTGGATGGAACTAGAGGGTATTAAGCTGAGTGAAATAAGTCAATCAGAGAAAGACATGTATCATATGACCTC
>NW_027705724.1:0-338 GCF_054177405.1 Leptonychotes weddellii | reverse complement strand
TTTTTTTTTTTTTTTTCTTAAGATTTTATTTATTTATTTGAGAGCGAGAATGACAGAGAGAGAGAGTATGAGAGGGGGAGGGTCAGAGGGAGAAGCAGACTCCCTGCCGAGCAGGGAGCCCGATGCGGGACTCGATCCCGGGACTCCAGGATCATGACCTGAGCCGAAGGCAGTCGCTTAACCAACTGAGCCACCCAGGCGCCCCGGATAGGTATCTCTTTTACAATAGCAAAAAAAGTAAATATCCGTTGACTCAGTATTTCCATTTCCAGGAACTTACCCCGCCGATGTATCTCTCTGTGCATCATGATGTGCGCACAAGAATAATAAATACAGTA
>NW_027705723.1:0-338 GCF_054177405.1 Leptonychotes weddellii | reverse complement strand
TTGCCATTAGAGTGATACTATTTGCTGGATGTGTCAAGGTCAAGGGGAGATGCTCCCTAGAGCCGGGAGAGCAGAGGACCCCAGGGAGGGAGGGACCGTCAAGAACATGTGTGTTTAAGGGGCAGGAGGAAGACCGGCAGGGAAGCTGGGGTGGGAGCCTCGCCGAGCAGGAAACCAGTGTTTCAAGGTCAAGGTCGTGGCCGGTATTTTCACACGCGGTTGAGAGGCAGAGAAGATGCTGTTTGGGGCTCGATTTATTGATGAGGAGGTCATGACTTTAGAAGAGCACTTTCCTGAAGCGGCTGGGGCCCGAAGTCAGCATGTTAGATTCTGTAGCC
>NW_027705722.1:0-338 GCF_054177405.1 Leptonychotes weddellii | reverse complement strand
TACAAGGGAAATCTGAAAATACCTTGATGAATGAAAGCAAAATACAACATACCAAAACTTATGGTAAGCCACTAAAGCAGTGCTGAGAGGGAAATTTATGGTTGTAAACTCCTACATTCAAAAACTATGAAAGATCACTTATCAATAGCCTAATCTTTCATTTTAAGAAACTGGAAAAAAAAATTAAAAAAAGAGCAAACTAAACCCAAAGCAAGCATAAGGAAGAAAATTTAAAAAATTGAAAATACAGAAATATAGAAAAATAGAAAAAATAGAAAATTTAAAAAATATAAGGAAAATCAACTAGAGACAAAGAAAAAAAAGAACAAAAGAAAAAG
>NW_027705721.1:0-338 GCF_054177405.1 Leptonychotes weddellii | reverse complement strand
GGATCATGACCTGAGCCGAAGGCAGACGCTTAACGACTGAGCCACCCCGGCGCCCCACCATGCATTTAAAAAGTAGAACGCAACCCAGTGAAAACACTGGTAAGAGCTTTGAACAGACTCTTCACAAAAGAAGATACATGGATGCCAAATAAGCACCCGAAAGATTCTCAACATCAGCAGCCGTCAGGGAAATGCAAAAAACAATGGGACAACCAGATCCCACAACAAACCCGCCAGAAGAGCTACAGTGAAAGAGACTGCCCACACCAAGTGCTGGAGAGGACGTGGAGGAACCAGAACATTGGAAACACGAGCGGTTTGTTGTATGTCAGCGACAG
>NW_027705720.1:0-338 GCF_054177405.1 Leptonychotes weddellii | reverse complement strand
ACTCGATCCCGGGACTCCAGGATCATGACCTGAGCCGAAGGCAGTCGCTTAACCAACTGAGCCACCCAGGCGCCCCAAAATTTATTTTTTATTAGAAGTTTAAAAATGAAAGAATGAAGTAACATTAACACTCTTTGAAGATGATATAATTGAACAATTGGAAAATCCAAGATAAGTTATAAGTGAAAAAAATAACGTAACTACACAGCATGAAACCATAAGGTATTAAAGAAATGTAGTTGTATTTTTTGATAACAGTAGAGAAGGAAGATCTTTCTAATCATGACTCATAGTGCAGAGGTCATTAAAGTAAGATTGATAAAATTATCAGTGAGTTT
>NW_027705719.1:0-338 GCF_054177405.1 Leptonychotes weddellii | reverse complement strand
CCAGAGAACAAAAGCCCCCAAAACCGGTTTTCCCTGAGCCCATCCCCCCCCTCCCCACAAGGGGCAGGGCAACTCTGCCCTAACAGGGTTGTCTGAGTAACTGCATAGCAGGCCCCTCCCCCAGAAGACAGGAAGGGAGAACAAGAGGCTGACAATCCTAAGGTCCCTACAAAACAGGTGCATCTTGCTTCGGTTGTGGTCAATAATTTGGACTCTGTACATTCCCTCAACCACCCCTCAACAGAATGACTAGGAGGAGGAACCCCCAAAATAGGAAACACTCAGAGACTGTGACTTCTGCCACAGATTTACAAATGGATACAGATATAACCAAGATG
>NW_027705718.1:0-6123 GCF_054177405.1 Leptonychotes weddellii | reverse complement strand
CCCCTGTTGGGGTAGGGCTCTGGTGCAAGGAATCCGAGAAAGGTTCCTGCCGAAGCCCACGCACTCCCTTACAAGCACCAGGGCGATGCCCGGGGCTAGGGGATGCTAGGGGGGTCTCGTGGGTCCTTAACCTACGGCCAGCGCCGCTGCCTTTCAAACACCTGCCCGCTATGTGCCCCACGCACACTCTCACGCTAAGCAGACAGGTGGGCGTGTGTCACCAAGTGCACGGGGAAGGGAGCCCCAGAGACGTGGCCACAGTGGTCCGTGGACCAGCGGGCAAGACCTCGCCCCTGGTGCCTCTGATGCTAAAGCCACATGGACCCATCCACCACAGCCTGGCCTCCTGACCTGCCACCTCCACCCAAAGGGACACCATCGGGGACTGAGCCGTGCCCCCGAGCCCCGAGGTGACACGTCCTGGTTTCCCTGCAGGAGCCTGTCCTGGGCTGAGCTGTGTCCCTGCCACCAGATTCCCACGTGGCAGCCCTCGTGTCATCTCCCTGGGTCGTAGGATGGGTTCTGAGCCGAAGCACGTGAGGCAGGAGACCCGGGCCCACGGTGACCACGCAGCGTGTCGGCCCCCACGCAGGCATTCCCGACCCACCCTCTGCGAGGGACGAGTTCCCTCTAGTCTGGATGTGGCCCTTTCTCTGGCACGGCCTCCCGCTGTTGGAGTGGTAGGGGGTCAGAATCTGCCTCCCTGAAAAGGTCCGCTTTGCCATAGGATTATTTTGATCTAAAGGAGATTGAGAAAAAGCAGAAACAAGAAAAACTCTCTGCCCTCCTCCTCTCTGCCTGAAAGCAGGCATAAATTTTCCTTTGTGAAGCCGTCCCCGCTCCGTCCCCTGTACCAGCAGAGGGAGGAATATTCTCACTGGGGAAGTCTGCATAACAAGCCTCAGTAAGTAACACTTACCTCCCATTAGTTTCCTCCAAACGTTTACCTTCTCACAATTTACTGTCCCTATGACCCCACCCCCCTCTTCCTCTGGCTTGTCACTTCTCCACAAATGTATCACCTCTTGTTGAAATGGCAGGTAAGCCCATAAGTCTAACTCTCTCTTTGAATCCACTTCTCTTCTGTGAAGGCTTCTGCACACATACAGAATTAACCTTTTCTCCTGTCCATCTGTCTTTTGTCATTTTATTTTATTTCATTTATTTTATTATTTTATTTTATTTATCTTTTAGGTAAGCTCTATGCCCGACATGGGGCTCGAACTCTCAACCCTGAGATCAAGAGTTGCATGCTCCACCCACTGAGCCAGCCAGGCACTCCTGTCTTTTGTCATTTTAATTTGCAGGTCCCAGTACAGAACCTCAGAGTGTAGAAAAAACGTCTTCCTGGTCTACACTGTGTCTAGTATGCCAGAAGCCAACACCATTGGTTCTCATTCTGTCTCAGCAGCAACAAAGACCAGTCCTCTCCCCCGTCCATAAGAGGGTCCTTGAGATACTCTACGAGCACCTGGGCCACCCATCTTCATTCATGGCCCGTCCCAGGGCTCTCTCAGCTCACACTCGGTGTCAACGGTGTCCCTACAGGAGTGAGTGTGGGATCCCAGACCTCCTGGGGGGCTGACGTTCATGCAGCAAGTGTCCAGGCGGTCAGGGGCTGGACTGTGCCATGCCACACACACACAGGAACCATTCCTTGAGGTGCCATCCAGGTACAGATGGACCACTGCCTGCCCTGCGCCCACACAGGTGTCTGGAATGCAGGCGGATGAGGAATTGCGTAACCCCATCCTCAGGACTCCCATAGTGTGTGTCGGCGGACCGCATTGGGGAGTGCGGTAGGGCCTGACTAGGACACACAGCCTCGGCATCCTTGTTAGGAGAACAGGGGCTGGGGTCATGCTTCTCCCAGCTGCCGCCCCAGGGGCCTCTTCACACCCAACTGAAGAAGTGACCGGAGCCCAGTCCCATCCCAGTGGCCCCAGATAGGAGGCTCTGGTGAATCCTGGGATCTCCCCGGAACTCATCATTTTGTTTCCAAGGAAAACGACTCTCTGAGCTTCAAATGAAGGGGGACACAACATGCCCCCCAAAATGTGCCCTTTGGACATTAGGGTTCTTCCCAGCAGAAGGTCAGCGAGGAGCACCAGACACAAAGAAACTCCAGAACAAGGCACAGGTTACCCTGCATAAAGGCTGTTTCCAAGCAGATGGGAAGGTCCACCTGCAGAGGCATCTCTGTCCCCGCACCTGGGAGAGGTCCTGGGTGCACCTGCACCCCCAAGCTGTCCCCACCTCAGCTAGACCCTTCCTCAGCTGGACCGCCCCCACCCTCTGGATTGGAGCAAGGCAGGGCTTAGGCAAGTCCTGGGGGTGGGGATTGCACAAAACCGGGATGAGAGCGGGTTCACAGACGCCCACGACCCAGCCAGGTGAGATACCGGAGCCTCCCACCTGTGAGTGTGCAGGGAGGCTTCTCCGTCCCCACGTGGCACATCTCATCCGCGGGTGGTGACAGCGACACAGTGACGCTCAGGAAATAGCTCTTAGGTGAATAAACAGGCGGACATGCGGCCGGCAGACCCACCTAACATTCCGCCCTCCTCCTCACCTGGCTCCCCACCGCTCCCTGACCTGCCTGTCCGGAGGCCCTGCCCCAGCACCTAAGGACCCGCCATGACCCCCGGGCCAACAAGTCTTTCACCTGCCCGGCTGCAAAGTCGGTGCCCAGGGAACCCGCCAGCATCAGGATCCCGGGGCCACAGCCTGCGGGGTCCGGGCTCAGCTCTGACCCCAGCCAGTTCCCACCCTCCGCGCCGGCAGGGACACCAAGGCTGGAGTGGACACTCTGGCGGCCCTTCCTGCTGCCCCTCCAGCCGGGTCGGGAGGAATGAGCAGCCTCAGCGCGCGACCCGGCCCCGACCCCGCCCGCACCTCAGGCTGGGACCACCCGCCAGCCCGCTGGCCCCGCACCGGACCCCCTGCACTCAGCCGGGAGGCACTCACCGCCTGCTGCAGTCTCTCCAGCAGCGTTTCCAGCAGAGCCTCCCTCCGTTCGCCTGCCCCGGACGCTCAAGCACGTCCTAAAATGCTCTCTGCCTTGCCATTGGACGCCGGGAACACCACCCCCAAGAGGAGGAGGATCCGCCCCCTGGACACTCATTTCCTGCTGTGCGGGGCGGCAGCCTGTAACCCGGAAGCCCAGAGCAGGACCCACCAAGCCCAGAGCTGGACCCCCCCCAAGCCCAGAGCAGGACCCCCAAGTCCAGAGCAGGATCCGCAAGCCCAGAGCAGGACCCAAAGCCCGGAGCAGGGCCCCCAAGTCCAGAGCAGGGCCCCCAAGTGCAGAGCAGGACCCCCTATGTGGACAGCAGTGCCCCAGGGTCCACAGGTATTCACAACCCCAGGCTTCAGGGACCTGACTCTCACAGGGGATGGGAGGGCATCCTGAGCGGACTGCGGGGCCAGCAGTCAGGGGACAGGAGGACATCCTGAGACCCTGACCGTGCTCTGGATGTGGTCTCTCCTGTCACTCTGGACAGGAGACGGGGATGGGAGGACATCCTGAGTGTGACCACGAGGTCAGCAGTCAGAGACAGGAGGATGTCCCAAGAGCCTGACCGTGCTCTGGCTGTGGTCTGGACCCCAGGGCCAGAGCAAACAAGAGTTTCATCAGAGCTCCAATTGCCTCATACCCCTTGGTGCCGGCGCCTGTGATCTCTGAGCATACTGGTTGGCAAAGTGACCGTGTCCTTTGCTGAAGTGTCCGGCCCTCTGGCCTGAGTGGCCCTTGTCCCAGCCCTGACCAGGGCTTGTGGCCTCCATGGGTGGGGGCGGATTCCCCAGGGCACATCCACACCCGCAGACCCGCCCACCCCATGCTGACCCCAGGTGACTGGGAGCCCAGCAGGCGGGACCCTGGTCCTCCCCTCTCCCTGTTTCCTCCTGTGCATGGAGCCCTCAGCAAATGTGCCTCATGCAAGTGTCTGCCTGAGACCAGCAGGGACCCAGAGGGGACATAGGACACGTGTGGGGCAGCTCAGAGGGATGGCTGGGTCTTGGGTGTGGGTGGAACCTTCCACGGTGGCCTCCCTCCACCCTGCTCAGGCACCCTCCACTCTGCAGTCCCCATGGCTGTCTCATGGGGACACCGGGTCAGCGGTCAGCAGCGCTCGCAGCCCACTCGCTTCTCTTCCTTACCCTCCTCTTCCCCTCCTCTCTCCCCCTCTCTCCTCTCCTCTCCCCTCCCCCTCCTCTTTCCCCTCCTCTCTCCCCACCCCTCCTCTCTCCCCTTCTCCTCCCCTCCTCTGTCCCCTCTTCCTCTCTCTTCCTCCCCTTTCCCCTCCCCTTTTCCTCCCCCTCGTCCTCCTGCCTCCTTCCTCTCCCTTCCTCCCTCCTTTGAGACCCAGCTCCCTGCCCACAGCCCCCTCACTGGCCCCGTCCCCCCTCCACAGCCCAGGGTCCCACATAGAGCCTGTGAAATGAGGCTCTGAGCTCCGGGGGGCCTTGACAGTTACCACACCTGGGTCTCCCCACTGCCTGCAGAACAGACCCTCCCCTCCGGGCGGGTTTCCCAACAGCCGGCCTCCACTCCCCTTCTGGCCTCGGGTGGGCAGCACAAGGGCCCCAAAGTTGTGCAAATCTCCAGAACCTGTGAGTGTCAGGCTCCACGGCAGACAGGCCTGGAGGTTGCTGCACAGGCGAGCTCAAAGCAGGGGACTGCCCTGCTTTACCCAGGTGGGTGTGCAATCCCAGGGGCTGTGATGGGGACGTCGGGGGAAGGGCCATGAGCCAAGGGATGCGGGGCTTCTGGAGCTGGACAGGCTGGGGAGCCCGCAGGAACCTGCCATGTCCACACGCCAATGAGCCCAGAGACACCCACGTCAGTCAGACTTGCAGCCTCCTCGGGGAGTGTCGGAGAATGGGCATGGGCTGCTTGTGGAAACAGCTAACCCACCCGCACCCTCCACCTCCTTCCTCCAGGCCCTGCTCAGAGGCCACTTCCTTCTTGCAGCCCTCCAGGCTGCACTGAGGCCAGAAGCACCCATGCCTTGTCCCTGCGGGGTCTCGTCCGCTGACCCTCACACCCTGTTGGGGAGAAAGCTACTGCGGTCTCTGGGGGCGGGGACTGGGTCCACACACCCACTGCAGGCCTCCTCCGCGGGAGCAGTCAGTATGTCAAAGACCCCCACGATGTCACCGATGTCACCAACGGGAAGGGACACTGCTCCTTCCCAAGCCCAGGACCCTGAGCAGCATTTCTAAACCATCTTCTTGTGGGGCTTGTTATGTGTAATTATTGGTTAGGTTTTTAAGGCAAGTGTTGGGGGCATTGAGCACACTCACCCACCGTGTTGTGCAACCACCTCTCTGGTTCTAGAACATTCTCTGTCCCCAAAGCACACCCACCACCAGTCACGCCCCCTCCCTCCCCCAGCCCCTGGCACACACCACATTCCTTGTCACACAGACCTTCCTGGCTGGACGCTTCTTATATACACAGGGCCGTGTGCCTCTGGCCCCGCTCACAGGGCACCATGTCCTCCAGGCTCATCAGGTACCAGCAGGGGTCAGCGCTTCACCCCTGCCCACAGCTGAGCACCGTTCCATGATCCCTGACAGGCACTTTGACATTCCACACACTGACACACTGCACGTGTCCCACACGACGGAGAAACCACGGGCAGGACAGGATAGGTTCAGGGTGTCCTCCTGGGGGTTCTGGGCAACCATACATCGCACCCTCCTAACATGGCATCACCTAGACGACACTGGCCAGGTACAGCTGAGGGGTGCACATGGGCTGCAGGCCCCAGGGGTAGAGACCAGGGAACCCTGAGACCTGCCCCCTCACCCCACTGTGGACGTCCCCACACCCGGGTCCCCTCCCCCAACCCCACTGTGAATGTCCCCGCACCTGGGTCCCCCCAACCCCACTGTCGATATGCCCGCATCCGGGTCCCCTCCCCCAACCCCACTGTGGCTGTCCCCGCACCCGGGTCCCCTCCCCCAACCCCACTGTGGCCGTCCCCGCACCCGGGTCCCCCAACCCCACTGTGGACGTCCCCGCACCCGGGTCACCTCCCCCAACCCCACTGTGAACGTCCCCACACCCGGGTCCCCCAACCCCACTGTGGACGTCCCCGCAGCAGGGTCCCCTCC
>NW_027705717.1:0-338 GCF_054177405.1 Leptonychotes weddellii | reverse complement strand
GGGCTCCCTGCTCCGTGGGAAGCCTGCTTCTCCCTCTCCCACTCCCCCTGCCTGTGTTTCCTCTCTGGCTGTGTCTGTCAAATAAATAAAATCTTTAAACAAAACAAAACAAAAAATATGTGTCACAGAGATTTATCAGCAACCCAAAATTTGAACCAACACCCCCGAGTCCTACACCCCTCTTAGAGCCCAGGAAATGATCTAAGACCCAGAGATGAGGCTAGAAGAGCCCAGTGCAGGGCACTTGGGTGGCTTAGTCGGTTAAGCGTCTGCCTTGGGCTCAGGTCATGCTCTCAGGATCCTGGGATCGAGTCCTGCATCAGGCTCCCTGCTCGGTG
>NW_027705716.1:0-338 GCF_054177405.1 Leptonychotes weddellii | reverse complement strand
TGACTACCATGTGTGCCTCCTGGCCACTTTACAACTAGGTCAAGCTGATGAGATTTTAAGTACAAAATAATACAGTGGATTTCTGAAGACTGACTTAGTCTGAAAAATAAATGCAACTTAAAAACATTACATATGGGCGCCTGGGTGGCTCAGATGGTTAAGCGTCTGCCTTCGGCTCAGGTCATGATCCTGGAGTCCCGGGATCGAGTCCCGCATCGGGCTCCCTGCTCGGCGGGGAGTCTGCTTCTCCCTCTGACCCTCCCCCCTCTCATGTGCTCTCTCTCTCTCATTCTCTTTCTCTCAAATAAATCTTAAAAAAAAAAGATAATGCATCATCT
>NW_027705715.1:0-338 GCF_054177405.1 Leptonychotes weddellii | reverse complement strand
TGAAAAAAACAGAACCAAGAATCTAGGCATGTATAGAAGAGGGAGAGTTAAAGGTATCAGCAGATATTTCCTGACAGCCTGGATGAGAAGAGAACACAAGGGCTCCTGTGAGGGTCACTGACTCATTTAAAATAAATAAATAAATCTCATTTTCACTACAGTTTTCTTTCTTTTTATTTTTTTTAAATTTTTTTTTTTTTAAAGATTTTATTTATTTATTTGACAGAGAGAGACACAGCGAGAGAGGGAACACAAGCAGGGGGAGCAGGAGAGGGAGAAGCAGGCTTCCCACCAAGCAGGGAGCCCGATGCAGGGCTCGATCCCAGGACCCTGGGATC
>NW_027705714.1:0-338 GCF_054177405.1 Leptonychotes weddellii | reverse complement strand
GTTACTTCTGGGGACAGAGGGAGCCTGGAGTTTCATTCAGTCATGCCACCATTTGTTTTGTTTGCGGCAAAAAGCTTTATTGTTTCCACTTGGTCCAAGGCTTGGGAGAGGGCTCCTGGGTGGTTAAAAAGCTGTCTCCTGGCTGCAGGGAGAGGCTGAGGCACAAGCTCTGGCAGCAGGGGGCTGTCAGAGGGGCCCCCTCAAAGGCTGCTGGTCTCCACCTAGTCGTGCTTGAGAGTGAGCCTCTCGAAGAGATACTCGCCCAGTCCAGCCTGGGGGCCGGCCAGCCTGCGGAGGTTAGTCAGGTGGTCGCCCATCTTCTTGATGAGTTTCACCTC
>NW_027705713.1:0-338 GCF_054177405.1 Leptonychotes weddellii | reverse complement strand
CTCTCTCTCTCTCTCAAATAAATAAATAAATAATCTTTAAAAGAAGAAGAGAGAAAGGTATTGCAATGTTCTAACTATGGTTTCTAACTAGGGTTTCATTATGTGTTGTTGCTTTATATCAAGGGATATGATTTAAATGGTGGTATGTCTTAACACGTGTAATGCTAACTAAGCTATCACAGGTTCTAATATATTTAGGCAGGAGGCTGATTGCAATTATGTTCACTATAATTTCCTCTCACATGGTACTGTGCTATGTCCCTAAGCCCCATCTTCATTTCCACCATGGAGCATGTGTCATTTATAGTTTCCTGAACCTTCAAAGAGCTATTCCATGG
>NW_027705712.1:0-338 GCF_054177405.1 Leptonychotes weddellii | reverse complement strand
TGTCAAGTAGGTAATTTAAAAATGACACAAAAAGGGGGCGCCTGGGTGGCTCAGTTGGTTAAGCGACTGCCTTCAGCTCGGGTCGTGATCCTGGAGTCCCGGGATCGAGTCCCGCATCGGGCTCCCTGCTCGGCGGGGAGTCTGCTTCTCCCTCTGACCTTCCTCCCTCTCATGCTCTCTGTCTCTCATTCTCTCTCTCTCAAATAAATAAATAAAATCTTTAAAAAAAAAAAATGACACAAAAAGGTATACACGTGATTTATCACATGCTCTGACCAAGGTATATAAGCATCCCTCTACACGTGCTGACATGCACACTCAGGATCTTGCCTTGAATA
>NW_027705711.1:0-338 GCF_054177405.1 Leptonychotes weddellii | reverse complement strand
TCCCTTCCTGTCTTCTGGGGGAGGGGCCTGCTATGCAGTTACTCAGACAACCCTGTTAGGGCAGAGTTGCCCTGCCCCTTGTGGGGAGGGGGGGGATGGGCTCAGGGAAAACCGGTTTTGGGGGCTTTTGTTCTCTGGTGGCTTTCCCTGGCAGCTTTCCGCATCTCTTCCAAGAATCAGAGCAGAAGAGACTGTTTCCAACCCTCTGCCGCAGAGCAGAGATCGCAGTCTGTTCTTCAGTGAGCTCTGCAGGCCACACTATCTCTGTTTCTGTCTGTGCTGCTAAAAACTGCAACATCCTGGTTTGTGCGCTCCCCATCCTCACCTCCAGGTCGGGG
>NW_027705710.1:0-338 GCF_054177405.1 Leptonychotes weddellii | reverse complement strand
CTTCTTATGGCTTGGGGCATATATGGATTTTCAACTTTCCAAGTTAATTCGAGTTATTTTTATTTTTTTCTAGAAAGCCACCCATTTCTTAGAGATTTTCAGTATCGTGTTATCAGGATGTGGTTACTTCAACGCTTTTATAAGTGCCCTCTGTGTGCTTAGTTGTATCACCTTTATTTTATTTGATTTTCTGTCATTCATATTTTCCCCCAAGCTGCCTGGGCATGTCCGTGGTTTCTCTTTTTATTTTAATTTTTTCCCCAAAAATGCATTTCTGGAATTAGTTATTAATTCTATTGTGTTGCATTTTAATTTGTGTCTTTTTTAAAATTTTTTTT
>NW_027705709.1:0-338 GCF_054177405.1 Leptonychotes weddellii | reverse complement strand
TTTTTTAAAAAATTAAATAAATAAATAAATAATAAAAACGGTTAAGATGATACATGTCATGTATATTTTACCACAATTTTAAAAATTGAAAAAAATTCAAAGGTTATTCAGAATATCAAAGCTACTTTACAGGAATTTTCTTTTTTTTTTTTTAAAGATTTTATTTATTTATTTGAGAGAGAGAGAATGAGAGAGAGAGAACACCTGAGAGGGGATAGGGTCAGAGGACGAAGCAGACTCCCTGCCGAGCAGGAAGCCCGATGCGGGACTCGATCCAGGGACTCCAGGATCATGACCTGAGCCAAAGGCAGTCGCTTAACCAACTGAGCCACCCAGGC
>NW_027705708.1:0-338 GCF_054177405.1 Leptonychotes weddellii | reverse complement strand
GGGGGGATATTGGGGATCTCACAATATGTCAATGGCCACCTTCCCATTTATCAGCGCTTGGTGGACACTGAGCAGTGGCAGCCACTTCCTTGACTATAGTTTCTGTTTGCCCCTCTTGATGCACTTATGTCTCCAATTTGTTCCTTTGGGTTTGGGTTTTCCATGCCTGATTTAAAGGTCTGAGGGTGAAGGTAGAGCCTGGAGTCTTTCTGTCTCTGTGACCATAGCCCTATTGGCCTGCCAGACTATCTGGATCAACTGCCTGTCATTCCTATCTGACGGGTAACCAGTGGTTGGCCAGGGCAGGAGTGGTGTTGCTGGGGAGGTGGAGGCTACCT